>NC_064640.1:1008337374-1008641567 GCF_023864345.2 Schistocerca serialis cubense
ATGTCGGCACTAGTACAGTGTATATCCACCTTTCGCAGCAATGCAGGCTGCTATTCTCCCATGGAGACGATCGTAGAGATGCTGGATGTAGTCCTGTGGAACGGCTTGCCATGCCATTTCCACCTGGCGCCTCAGTTGGACCAGCGTTCGTGCTGGACGTGCAGACCGCGTGAGACGACGCTTCATCCAGTCCCAAACATGCTCAATGGGGGACAGATCCGGAGATCTTGCTGGCCAGGGTAGTTGACTTACACCTTCTAGAGCACGTTGGATGGCACGGGATACATGCGGACGTGCATTGTCCTGTTGGAACAGCAAGTTCCCTTGCCGGTCTAGGAATGGTAGAACGATGGGTTCGATGACGGTTTGGATGTACCGTGCACTATTCAGTGTCCCCTCGACGATCACCAGTGGTGTACGGCCAGTGTAGGAGATCGCTCCCCACACCATGATGCCGGGTGTTGGCCCTGTGTGCCTCGGTCGTATGCAGTCCTGATTGTGGCGCTCACCTGCACGGCGCCAAACACGCATACGACCATCATTGGCACCAAGGCAGAAGCGACTCTCATCGCTGAAGACGACACGTCTCCATTCGTCCCTCCATTCACGCCTGTCGCGACACCACTGGAGGCGGGCTGCACGATGTTGGGGCGTGAGCGGAAGACGGCCTAACGGTGTGCGGGACCGTAGCCCAGCTTCATGGAGACGGTTGCGAATGGTCCTCGCCGATACCCCAGGAGCAACAGTGTCCCTAATTTGCTGGGAAGTGGCGGTGCGGTCCCCTACGGCACTGCGTAGGATCCTACGGTCTTGGCGTGCATCCGCGCGTCGCTGCGGTCCGGTCCCAGGTCGACGGGCACGTGCACCTTCCGCCGACCACTGGCGACAACATCGATGTACTGTGGAGACCTCACGCCCCACGTGTTGAGCAATTCGGCGGTACGTAGACCCGGCCTCCCGCATGCCCACTATACGCCCTCGCTCAAAGTCCGTCAACTGCACATACGGTTCACGTCCACGCTGTCGCGGCATGCTACCAGTGTTAAAGACTGCGATGGAGCTCCGTATGCCACGGCAAACTGGCTGACACTGACGGCGGCGGTGCACAAATGCTGCGCAGCTAGCGCCATTCGACGGCCAACACCGCGGTTCCTGGTGTGTCCGCTGTGCCATGCGTGTGATCATTGCTTGTACAGCCCTCTCGCAGTGTCCGGAGCACGTATGGTGGGTCTGACACACCGGTGTCAATGTGTTCTTTTTTCCATTTCCAGGAGTGTATGTACAAAATTTTAATGTTATGAACTCATAAGTGCAATAAATATATAAAACAGATACTTTTTGTAGTTTTCACTTTAATTTTTCCAATAGTATAACGTGGACAATGAATACTAGCAGTACATTCTATGCATCTTAGTCTTCTTGCCCAGATAGTTGACTTTTCTCTGAACTCCAGATTACTTTATGTATGCACACAGTTCCTTTGAACACAGCCAGCTTAGTGGGAAGCACCTTTTCAAGTTGAGTTATATCATCATGTTCAGTTTTGCAAACAATTCCCAGGCAAGATTTTTCAAGTTCTTGTAAAAAATTTCAGTATCTAGAATATCTGTACTGCAGACAATCAAATTGTAAGTAGTTCTTTTTTGAACAACCTCCAACACCATCTGGGGATCCTTTACCATGGCCTTGTCCGTCCCCCATAGCTGAGTGGTCAGAGCGACAGAATGTCAATCCTAAGGGCTCGGGTTCGATTCCTGAGTTCAGGGACTGGGTGTTGTGTTGTCCTAATCATCATCATTGCATCCCCATCGATGCGCAAGTCACCAAAGTGGCGTCAAATCGAAAGACTTGCACCCTGCGAAAGGTCTACCCGACGGGAGGCCCTAGTCACATGACATTTACATTTACCATGGCCTTTCTCAGAACACCAACACAAACTTTCAGTAGTAAACTGTCTTGCTATGGAGAGTGCAGAATGACTGACACTGCATTCAATTTTTAATTGTACAGGAGTAATAGGGAACACACATGCATAATCAGGGTTGCCACAAGTTTCCCCAAGTGAAATTCCCTGATTTCCACACAAGTTTTAGCATTTTTTTTTTTTTTTTTTTTTTTTTTTTTTAGAAATTCAGGCAAATGGTACATATGCTTCATTAAAACCACTGATGTTATTTTATTTCAATAAACCGAAACACATTTGGTGACAAAAATACACATTTTGTTGGAGTCACAAGACAGATTTAAAATACCTTCATTGCTTTCAGAAATAACCTCAGAAAAAAGTAGGCGCCTCAAAAGAAATGTATAAGGTGGGGAAGAGTTGTGTAAATCAACACGATAAGTGACCGTCAATAAAATGCTGGTTCTACTATGTTTCTTATTGTCAGTTATTATCCACTGTGTTATGTCTATTATTCTACAGGTAATGTGATTTTTCTTTCAAGAAATACACGAGCACATAGCATACAAACTGCCAGCGACTGCCACAACTTTCTTCTTCTTATCGTCCATATTTTCTAATATATAGACTACTTTTGAAGTGCCAAAATGTACTACAATAAATAAAATGTCTATAAAATGCTGCACTGTACAATGTACATGCAGTGAGACAGTCGCAATTCCTGAAATCCATCGCCAAGGCCATGTCCTGCCGAGGAGCACCACAGTCCTGGGCCCATGGACAAAGCATGAAAATTCACCAAATTACACCATAGATGTGTGAGACTAGATCCGACATGCAGCACCTGCATATTAGTAGGGAACTATGGGCTTCAGATCAGCAGGCCCGATCTGTTAAGGTACCCACAGAAATGGCCTGTGATTTTGGCCCATCATGGAAGTCCACTTGTGTGGCCAGCTATTCACGTGTCACAGACACCATGCTGATGCAGTGAAACTGCGACGATCACCCAAGCAACAGATAACTTGTGCAAATACTCTGAAAATCAGTATAACAAGGGCAGGTAGTAAGTCACCGTAAAGATGACCACTGAGCCACAGACAGGCACGTAGAAAAGACAATCACACTCTCAACTAAATTTTCGGCCATTTTGTCAGAAGAAGTGAGCGCGCACACATTCACACAATCACTCAGACACAACTTGTGCTCACATGACCATTGCCTCCGGCTGCTGCGTCAACAACAGGCTCTGAGAATCAGACCCAAACAAACCACTCCTCACACCCCTCCTGCCTGTCATCGGCAGCTGCTAGGCTAGCAGCAAGTAGTGGTGGCAGCATTGACTGCAAACTGAGGGGAGGGGTGGGAAGGGCAGAAGCAGTAAGAATGAGAGAGTAGGGAAGCGGCGCATGTACTCAGCTGCACCCAACCAGTGACGAAACGTGACATCTCAGTAAACAAACAGTTTCATGCTACTGAGGCAAAAATGAGATTTTTCCAGTGGTTTTTCTTTCTTTTTTTTTTCCTGATACATTTAAAATTCCCTGATTTCCAGAACTTGTGGCAACCCTGGTAATGTAATCTGGTTTCTTGAACCTTCGAGGTAAACTGATTGTATTTCATGATGATATTTACTGTTATAATTTTCAGAGAAATCACAGTGAAGTAAAATCTCTCAGGCAAACTGTTTTAAATTGTTCTGACTATATCATATTGGTGTTCTATATTACTCTTGATATATCATAAATGATGGTGGTAAATATTTAAATTCAGGAACAATGTCGCCTATAGTAGCATTTTTTCTTCTTTGACAGTTTTTTTGTACCATCTTCATTTAATTTTTGCTAGAACTTCAACTTTTTTGGCAATCCACTGAAAAAATATTGTTTTTTCATTCTCATCAAACTGGTTCACATCTACATTAAGCTGGCATATTCCGGGTAAGTACATTCCAAACACTTTCCTTTCAGTTTTCCATTGCATGTAAGATTCTGTAGAACTTCAGTAGATGTGTTTTCCTTTATAATTTTTAGTGCATTTAATTTCTTTACTAACAAATAAAAGTCTGTACGAACTTTACAAAGACACGTGTTTCGGTTATTGCAATATGGTGAAACAATCCAATAGGGTCGAAGTTTACAATATGTTGCATAAGACATCGTGTAGTTTTTTCCAGAAATAAGTTCTTTATGGAGACTTTTCAGTCTATTATTTAATAAACAATCTATTTTTTCTTTTTGTTAAGGTTTCTTTCTTTCCAGCAATTCTATGACATCATTACGTGTGTTACTCAACGTAGTAAACTGTGAAGTTGCTAAAGGCAGCTTATCATTTTTATAATGTTATGTGAAGTAAAACTTCCAATAGCTTTCATTAACTTACATCTTTGGATAATTTTTCCATTGACTTTTTTAAAGTTTCTTTTCATTTTCAAGGGCATGGTTTTATCAAAATTTTTCTGAATTTGATTCTTTATAGCTTCACCTAACAATAATCCTCTTGTAACTAGTGGTGAATGCTTTTTCCCCCTTTTAAATTTTTTCCACATTTTTCTGCGGAGTATCTTCTGTTTTCTTGAGAAGTCTTTCATACTTCTTTTTTTACCTCTCCATTTTCTTTTTATATTTATTTTTCTCTTTCTCTAATTTTGTTATTTTATTTTTCAGACCCTGTCCACTTCTTCTTCTAGTTTTCTTTCACACAACTCTCCTTACAGACATTCCTTCTTTACTTGGTCCAGGAAGATCTTGCTGACTTAACTTTTTCATTTCGTCCAGCAAAATCATATTCATGTGGTTCTGTACTGTGAGTATATTCTTGACCATCTCGAGATTTGTTCCTTTTCGCATTTTTGGGTCCTGTCTTTCCATTCTATTCTGATCTTTCTTTTCTCTCTCTCTGTCATGACACATATTTTTCTCTTTGCAGTTTTTTCCTTGTGCAGTCTTTTTTCTCCCATTCCTCAAGTTTCTGTGGGACATTTTTAATCCTCTCCCTTGCTTTCTCATACTGGGTTGCTTTCACTATCTTCTTTTATCAATATGACTCTTATGTATTCCACAAAGTCAAGTTATTGTATAGTAAACTTTTGAGTTAAAATATTTTTACATTCTCATGAAAGCAAGACTTTTACTTATTATCCTAAGAACTAAAATTATGAAACCTTGTGAATTTTAACCATACCTATCTTCTTACCCTTATTAATAACCAATTGAGATGGCACAGTGTCAGCACACTGGACTTGCATTCGGGGGGTACAATGGTTCACACTCATGTCCGGCCATCCTGATTAAGGTTTGCTGTGATTGCCCTAAATTGCCCCATCCTTCCCTAATCTGATGGGACTGATGACCTCCCTGTTTAGTCCCCTCCTCCAAATCAACCAACCAATCTTATTAATAACATCAAATGTAACAATCACAGCAGCATACACTGTCTAGTTTAGTGAAATGTCTATTTAAAATGTATATATGCATAGGTTCCACTTAAATATTTTCTATATGACATTTTTTATTTGGTAATATGCGATAAAACAATGGCTGGCAAAAAAGGTAGCTCATACAATGAATTATTACAATTACACCTATTTAGTTATAGTATAGGCTAATGTATTAAACTAAAACTTATGAAAGCTAAAATAAGAAAACATGCAAAGTTTTATAGCCTGACTTAAATGTTTGTCCCATCCATGGGTATGAACTTCACATCTGTGGACACACCACAGTCATGGATGTGATGCCTACAGACATGACAGGTTTTATAAAATGCTGAATTTAAATAGTCACATTAAATTTATAAGTAATAAATTATATAGTTAATTTAAACTAATTAACATATACCTTTTACACATACATAATTACGAGTAATTTTACATCTAATTGTAACGTAGTAATGGGCACAGATGGACACAGTGAAGATAGGATTGGATTGTTTGGTGGGAAGAGACCAAACAGCGAGGTCATCGGTCTCATCGGATTAGGGAAGGACGGGGAAGTAAGTTGGCCGTGCCCATTCAAAGGAACCATCCTGGCATTTTCCTGGAGCGATTTAGGGAAATCACGGAAAACCTAAATCAGGATGACTGGACGCAAGATTGAACCGTCGTCCTCCCGAATGCGAGTCCAGTGTGCACTGAAGATAACCACGCACAAAAATTTTTATCTTGGCAGGAGTCTTTCCTCTCTACAAGTAAGTCAGCAACCACACACAGCAATGTCCTTTGACAAAACAGCTGCTTGCTAGTCTTCATCAATATTATGAAAGTACTACTGCTGCTCTCTGTTGTGATCTACAGCAATTAACATCTGTGTCTGTGGACATGACATAAAATTTGGGGACATGAGTTTAGAATATTGTAAAATATAGTCCCTTTAGTCTACCCTCTGATACCAGTAACAATAGTGTCAGGTTGAACAAACTAATAACGATCCCCTGCAGATATTTAGTGTCTACTAAATTCTCTTTCCAAAATCAATTTGGAATCACATGTGCTCACACAATGAGTTGCAGAAGTGTTTTTGCCAGCAATCCCAATTGATTGTTGATGAACTAGGAGCTGTCATTTATTTTAAATGGCAATTAGGCAAGGTGGCCATTCCTTATGTTTCACCAAGCTCTATGATTCACGTAAGTTCGTATCAGTATCCCAAACTGTAAGTTTCTTTTGGGTACTTAAGATACTGCCAGTCAAATGATACACCACAGATGTTTGGCAACTGATGGTTACATACAGTAAATTCACCTTACAAACGATTATTAGAACATACAGCAATACAGATTCCTCTTCATAGGTAACACTATGAGGAGTGAACTACCACCAATAACTTTCTCTAAACATAAGTTCAATTATTTAGATGATTGTAAGAAATCTGATTATGCTACTCTACATTTGTAATTATGGGAGGGACTTTGCACTGCTCTTATTACAGACATGTAGATACAAAGTTCCCTTGATTTTGGTTTTTCCATGTCACAAACCAGTAGATTAAAAGGGAAAGAGGGCAATTACACAATTTTCCCCTATCCTATGGTAAGATAACAATTTGCTTAGGCTTTCTCTGCCAGAAATGTATATAAAATAATAGGGGCTAAACTGGGCTCCTAACTGAATAATCCCAAACGGGAAATTTTGAACTGTTTATGAGGAGTCTGAATTTCTTACTCTGCTATGTCACCCAGCAGCAAGTCTGTGGTGACTTCACTGCAGATTTTCTACAGGATTCCAATAGGAAAAATTACTTATTTGAATCTTCCAATTTGATCTCAGCAATTAACTTTCCAACACGGGTGGATAGAGACAGTAGGACCATAACTGACGTTTTCCTTAGTGAAGTTCAAAGCAAGAAAAATAACAGTTTCTCCAATAGCAAATGTTCTCTCTGATCATGAAGCACAGTTAGTTAGGACAGTCCGCCCCCAGTAGCTGAATGGCCAGCGTGACGGATTGTCAATCCTCTGGGCCCGGGTTTATTTTCCAGCTGGTTTGGGTAATTTTCTCCGCCCAGAGACTGGGTGTTGTGTCGTCATCATCATCATCCTATCATCCTCATTGATTGCAGGTCACTGAAGTGGTGTGAAATTGAAAGACCGGCACCTGGCGAACGGTCTGCCTGCTTGGAGGCCCTAGCCATACGATTAAATAAATAAATAAAGTTAGGACAAAAACATAGTGCCTTACAGTGTAGATACTCCTTTGTGGAAACCAGTTTGAATAATTAATGACTCCAGGGCAAATGTTTTTAAGAATAGTTTACAAGAGATGACCTGGGATGAAATTTATATAGCACCAAATGCTACACAATATCTAAACTTTTCCATGATAAATTCATATCATTATTTTAAAACTGATTTCAACATAAGCTAATGAGATATGACATTAAACATCCATGTAAAAAAACCATGGTCCACTCAAGGCAATAAAGTATCTTGTAAAAGGTAAAGGGAACTCTATCTATTGGCGAGAACAAGTAGAGATCCCACAGTTGGTGCAGTTTACAAAAACTACTCAAAATTATTAAGAAAGGTTATAAAAAAAAGTCAAGGACCACACACACAGTGCCAAAAATCATTATTCCAACAACAGACTTAAGGACATATGTAATGTTGTAAAATGAGACACACAGCAATCACTATTTAACTGCATGGAAGAGCTATAAATGATGTGACACACGTAGCAAATATATTTAATAATCATTTTTTAAATATAGTAAAAAGTATAGGGACAAACAGTTGAAGCAAAAAAACATGGCAGTAGGTTGAAAAGTAACTCACAAAATTCAGTCATACAAATACATTGCCAACTTCTCTGTCTGAAATTAAGAAAATTATTCATTCTCTCATAAATATAAAGCTCATTTGGTTTTGATGTGTTTCCACTAGAGTACTGAAGATCTGTTCGCGTATAATACGGCCATTCTTATCTGAAACATGTAACCCATTACTAACTAAAGACTTTTTCCAAAGGGACTGAAATATGCCATTGTTCTGCCCCTCTTTAAGAAAAGTGACAAGACACACATCAATAACTGCCAACCTTTTTCACTGTTGACATCATTTTACAAATTTTTAAGGTGATGTATTCTTGAATAGTACCTCACCTTAGCAACAATAATGCCCTCAGTGAATCACAGTTATGGTTTCAGTCTACTGAGAATGCCATTTACATGTTCACTCACCAAGTTTTACAAGCATTTCATAATAATATAGCATTGGTTGGTATTTCCTGTGATCTATCTAGGGCATTTGACTGCATGAATTATACTATTCTCCTAGAAAAAATGAAGTTTTATGGGAATGATGTACAGCCAACCAATGGATGTAAATCTTACCAGCAGAATACAGAAGGTAGTGCTTAGTAATTCAACCAATATAGTCTGGGGACATAATTCTGACTGGGGAGACATCAGATATGGCATTCCCCAAGGCTCAGTATTCCGTCCATTATTGTTCCTCATATATGTAAACGATCTTCTGTTTAATATACAACCAGAGATGACACTAGCATAGTGCAAGCATATATACAGAACAGTCTTACCATATATACAGAACAGAAGAAACTGTGCACAATGTTTTTAAAAGTATCAGTCACTGGTTTTCTGTGAATGGTTACACTCTCAGTTTAAAAAAGACACAACATATTCAGTTCTGCGTGAGGTACTAAACCAATGATAAGTAGGCCCTACATTACATGGTGAAGAAATTATAAATAGTGTGGAAACTTCAAAATTCTTAGGTGCCCATACTAATGAGAATTTAAACTAAGAAAAAACACATTTTGCACCACCTAAAACAACTGAGTTCACCCACATTTGCACTTAGGATCACTGCAAATCGTGGAGAGAGATAAATCAGTAAGGTGACATACTCATCTTTAATAAAGAACGTCTTTGTTGCTCGACAACTTGATGTAAGAATAATAAGTGGTGCTAATTCAAAATCATCTTGTACACATCTGCTGAACATTCTGACTAATAATTCACAGTATGTTTATGCTCTCATGAAGTTTGTTGTAAATATTCCACTACAGTTCAAAAAGATGATGAATATAATTACAATACCAGATTGAAAAATTGCATTCATTACTCCACATTAAAGTTGTCTTTAGAACAAAATGAGGTACACAATGATGCATCGAAATTTTCTGATCGCTTACCCAGGGATATAAAATGTCTGACAGACAGCAAAGTAAAATTTGAAAACAAACTGAAAAAGTTGCTCCCTGACAATTCCTTCTATTCTGTAGCAGAATTTCTATTATTTTAATGTGTAAAAGGTGGTGAGCAAGAATTACTAACACACATCTATATATAAGAAAAATAAATAAATAAAACAAAAGTCATAAATTTCAGAATGTAACCATATTCACAACTTACTATGCAATGTAATGTAAAATGATTTTGTTCCACATCATTAAAATTTATTGTGCAAAATGATCCCTGGAACATGGAACTAACTTATCATGAAAGATTATGTTTATCAATATTTATTTAGCACTAATGGTGAGATGGCATATGATAAATTGTGTGTGATGACTGCTACTAGTAGTATTCACTGTATTACATACTGAGTGTCAGTCATATTGTAGAGGACATGCTACTCATCTTTAACAGCCTGTGAAAGAGTTACTGCTGTAACACTGTGTATGGTTAACAAGTGTCCTTTACACTCAATTCATTAAAAATTTCGTGAATAACCAGAGTCTGTATATGGATTACAAGACAGTATGAAATTTTCTGTAGCTCACAACAAATAATTTTTTCATAACAACCTTTAACGACACTTTTTGCCTCATATGAAATTGTCTTTTCCTGGTGTGCTAACATGAATCTTTTTCAAATAGTCACTGGCAGTGTGGTATTGAAATTATAAGAACAATCTCTTGAGAATTGTTATCAACAATATATTTCTGTTGTAAAATACAAGGGCTTTTGTGGGCAAATGGAGAGGTTACTAATAATAAAGAACTGAGAGCACATTTCTTTCGTTTTACTGATAGCAGTTTCACACTGATGTACATACTAACTCTTAAGTCATCCACGCCAAATTCATAACTAACAGCTTAGTGTGACCACTGCTCATCGGGTTTCGGATCATAATGTTACGTATCGGTCTGGTAAATAGTTCGAATATACTTCTCAGGAAATTTCGCTATTATTTAGCAAACGGCACACGTCATGCAGAATAAACATCTCGACATAGTCATTATCGCTCTTGGTACATACCGTCATTACGCCATCCTTCATTATTGTTTTTCTGCTCCTTATAATCATTCCAACAACTTTCTTGGATGCTTTAGTTGGCATATTCCTATCCAACAAAGTGAACCTTCAGAATTTACATTTCTTTCGAAGATAAGTCTGACACATCACACACACACATCACATATCAACTTTTGCACTGCGCTGTTGCTTTTACAAAATAAAAGTTAGTAACTCATTAAGCACCAAAAACACGAACCGCCGATAAGTAAACTTTTTTTTTTTTTTTCAAACTAAACTAACCAACGTATCAACTATACACGCCATGTTGGCTATTTACTTCTGCCAAACGCAAGGATTACGACAACACATGAAATTCTGTGAACACAACAAACATATGACAGATGTCGATCGAATAGCAATATCTTAGGGCGCTGGGTTTCCACAGGCAATACCGCCGGGACAAGCCGTTGTGCATTGTTGTTTCACTGCTTTGTTGGCGGCTTACAAGATGTAGTAAGACCAATAGAAATTAATTTGTTAGTACCTAAAGGAAAATTTTTAGTACCTTTTATCATTTTATTCATTGCTGTAATCAATATACACAAACACATATTTACTTGTGAAAAACGTGTTATGATAGATAAGTCACGTAAATGGGTTTGGACAGAACAGAACCGTAAATTACATATTCATATGTGTTGCGAAGTGTTCTTTTTTACAACCTTACTAATTCATAACACAAACGAGCTAACAAAAATCTACTCAGTAATTTTTCATGGTGCTACACAGTATTTTTGTGTTACAATTGCTCTTGAGAAAGAATTACGTATTAATAAAAGGAGGCTTGTAGAAGCATCCATATTTCATTAATCAGAAATGAATACATCAGTGTACCACATCTATCTTCATCACGTTGGCGGCAGTTGGAAAATGACCACAATTTCGCAAACACGAGATTATGAGTGAAGCTGTTCCGCAGTGAATACGTGTTTAGCGTTTAGATGGATTTAATTGTTGTCATTGCAACACTCTGGTAGAGCGTGCTGAAGAGTATGTGACTACAGTAATTCATCTGAAATAGGGTTTGAACGCCAAAGAACTTTACTAAGCATGATTCGTTTGGAAGTGATTTGGCTTTAGTGTCCGAACTGCGGATCTGATCAACAAATTTATAGGAATTTTTCAGTTTAATGTGAAATTTAGTAGAATATGTAATACAGTATGCTTCACACACACAAATTAGTGCTATGTTTGAAGATCAACTATAAGTCAGAAAAATATCAAGCAATTTTGTCAATAAATGTCCCACTGAGGTCACCTGGAAGTGTGGTGCGATCTGATCGATTTTCATTTATTTATTTATCCATCAGTATACAATCTACGTTTTATGGAACTCATCAAAACACCATGGTAAAGTTCAAAAATATAAACTGTGCACATAGTTCAAATACATACAGAGAATATTCGTCATATAATGTTACATGTTTGTGTAGTCCACGTAAATATTCTATTGTATAGTGACTCTTGATCATAATAGTTATTAATTTTTTATTTTATCCAGGTAGTGAGTGAATCACAAGAATATGGAACGTGTCTAATAGTACAGATTTCAACTATAGCTTAAATGGCAATACAGATGTAATCTACATAAAATACTAATTGCAGAACATACACTGAATTAATGGAAAACTGATCCACTTGGAAGGATGAGTAATATACATACAGGAAACAAAGTTATGTTAAATATTGCAATAAAGAAATACATGAATACAAAACCAAATTTTCAGTTTATAACGTTACAGCCTCCCCCGGGACTCATATAAAATGTCCGATCCCACCTTTATTTATATATGCATCCAGATAGTTATCAGACAGTTCAGTACTTTCTAAAGCCTTGTACGTGTGTCTTTATATATATATATATATATATATATATATATATATATATATATATATATATATATATGTGTGTGTGTGTGTGTGTGTGTGTGTGTGTGTGTGTGTGTGTGTGCGTGTGTGTGTGTGTAACCATAGACTCCTTTATCTTGAGAAACAGCTTAAAGGTTATTATCAAGCGATGTATTTTCTTTTGTTATTTATTTTTATATCTTCCTCTGTAATCAATATTCTTTGTAATTACATTTCGAATTAACTCTCCAATTGTTTACATCTCACAGTTTTCCAATTTCCAGAATCTGAGGCATTATTTGTGCATTCTATGCATTTAATCTGATAAAGTACAAGCTCTGTACTATCATTATATGTTAGTAACCAAATCCAAACTTTAATTAATTACGTAACTAAAATAATATGAGAGACATTATTGTAATTAAAGTCCAGAATGATTTTCTTATGGAAAACTAAAGATAATACTATAAAAGACTGTCTTTCAATATTGTATTTTATACCTTATTCGGCTGTAACATCAGTTTCTTTACAGTTTGAAACATTTTAATTGTCACACCAAAATTGTACAAAATTAATAATGCTTTATTTTGGAAGCTATTGTTAAAATTTTATATAAAGCAATGCAGAGAGGCTGCGAATTAGTTGTTGAGTTGTAGTTTAGTCAGTCAGTTTTTGAAGTTACTTTTGGAAGTCAAAGAGACCTGTGAACTCTGTCCGTGTTTTGTTTACATGACGAGTGTGTAGTTTGGAAGTCAATTAATGTGAATAAGGTTTTGTGAAGCATGAAAATTTCCCATTCATTCATCAATGGACCAGGCAGAAGAAACTTAAGTAACATTCAATATGAATCGTTACAAATTCTCTATGATAGTTTTCAAAACAAAAGAGTGGTAAAAGTTCAAATAAGATAATAAAGATGAAGAATGTGATACAGGTATTGTAGGTTGCTCTGTTCTTGAGTGGTGCAACAAAATCATCTTTAAAATAAAATATTTTACGCAAAATTAATTAAAATTACTTCCAAAACAATTGTAAGGTTAGCAGAGACAGACAAATGAAAAATGTGATGTAGACATTGTAGTTAATACTGATTGTTAAGTGGTGCATCGTAATACTTTTTAAATTATGTATCATAATATAACATAAATCAAAAAAAGTTCTAAAATAATTGTAATTTTAGCAGAGATACTGGTATTCATTTTGCCTCAGAAATTCATGAACCATATAACAATGATTCTGCTTTAGGTACTGTTTGAAAATTTATCTGAATTTGGGCAATTGTTTATGAAAACATTTAAGATGTGATAGAAGTGCATTGACTACTTTACTGGTGGAGTAATAAATTCTTTCTGAACCAGATTACAATTTTTAGTTAAAAATGCAGATTATTTTTGGATCATGCATTGTAGGTGTGATATTTGCTGTTGTATTTGTAGAGAGAAACGTTATTAGAGACAAAAGTCAACAAGGAAACAATAATTAACCATACATCTACATCTACATTTATACTCCGCAAGCCACCCAACGGTGTGTGGCGGAGGGCACTTTATGTGGCACTGTCATTACCTCCCTGTCCTGTTCCAGTCGCGTATGGTTCGGGGGAAGAACGACTGCCTGAAAGCCTCCGTGCGCGCTCTAATCTCTCTAATTTTACATTCGTGATCTCCTAGGGAGGTATAAGTAGGGGGAAGCAATATATTCGATACCTCATCCAGAAACGCACCCTCTCGAAACCTGGACAGCAAGCTACACCGCGATGCAGAGCGCCTCTCTTGCAGAGTCTGCCACTTGAGTTTATTTAACATCTCTGTAACGCTATCACGGTTACCAAATAACCCTGTGACGAAACGCACTGCTCTTCTTTGGAACTTCTCTATCTCCTCCGTCAGACCGATCTGGTACTGATCCCACACTGATGAGCAATACTCAAGTATAGGTCAAACGAGTGTTTTGTAAGCCACCTCCTTTGTTGATGGACTACATTTTCTAAGCACTCTCCCAATGAATCTCAACCTGGTACCCGCCTTACCAACAATTAATTTTATATGATCATTCCACTTCAAATCGTTCCGTACGCATACTCCCAGATATTTTACAGAAGTAACTGCTACCAGTGTTTGTTCCGCTATCATATAATCATACAATAAAGGATCCTTCTTTCTATGTATTCGCAATACATTACATTTGTCTATGTTAAGGGTCAGTTGCCACTCCCTGCACCAAGTGCCTATCCGCTGCAGATCTTCCTGCATTTCGCTACAATTTTCTAATGCTGCAACTTCTCTGTATACTACAGCATCATCCGCGAAAAGCCGCATGGAACTTCCGACACTATCTACTAGGTCATTTATATATATTGTGAAAAGAAATGGTCCCATAACACTCCCCTGTGGCACGCCAGAGGTTACTTTAACGTCTGTAGACGTCTCTCCATTGATAACAACATGCTGTGTTCTGTTTGCTAAAAACTCTTCAATCCAGCCACACAGCTGGTCTGATATTCCGTAGGCTCTTACTTTGTTTATCAGGCGACAGTGCGGAACTGTATCGAACGCCTTCCGGAAGTCAAGAAAAATAGCATCTACCTGGGAGCCTGTATCTAATATTTTCTGGGTCTCATGAACAAATAAAGCGAGTTGGGTCTCACACGATCGCTGTTTCCGGAATCCATGTTGATTTCTACATAGTAGATTCTGGGTTTCCAAAAACGACATGATACTCGAGCAAAAAACATGTTCTAAAATTCTACAACAGATCGACGTCAGAGATATAGGTCTATAGTTTTGCGCAGCTGCTCGACGACCCTTCTTGAAGACTGGGACTACCTGTGCTCTTTTCCAATCATTTGGAACCCTCCATTCCTCTAGAGACTTGCGGTACATGGCTGTTAGAAGGGGGGCAAGTTCTTTCGCGTACTCTGTGTAGAATCGAATTGGTATCCCGTCAGGTCCAGTGGACTTTCCTCTATTGAGTGATTCCAGTTGCTTTTCTATTCCTTGGACACTTATTTCGATGTCAGCCATTTTTTCGTTTGTGCGAGGATTTAGAGAAGGAACTGCAGTGCGGTCTTCCTCTGTGAAACAGCTTTGGAAAAAGGTGTTTAGAATTTCAGCTTTACGCGTGTCATCCTCTGTTTCAATGCCATCATCATCCCGTAGTGTCTGGATATGCTGTTTCGAGCCACTTACTGATTTAACGTAAGACCAGAACTTCCTAGGATTTTCTGTCAGGTCGGTACATAGAATTTTACTTTCGAATTCACTGAATGCTTCACGCATAGCCCTCCTTACGCTAACTTTGACTTCGTTTAGCTTCTGTTTGTCTGAGAGGTTTTGGCTGCGTTTAAACTTGGAGTGGAGCTCTCTTTGCTTTCGCAGTAGTTACCTAACTTTGTTGTTGTACCACGGTGGGTTTTTCCCGTCCCTCACAGTTTTACTCGGCACGTACCTGTCTAAAACGCATTTTACGATTGCCTTGAACTTTTTCCATAAACACTCAACATTGTCAGTGTCGGAACAAAAATTTTCGTTTTGATCTGTTAGGTAGTCTGAAATCTGCCTTCTATTACTCTTGCTAAACAGATAAACCTTCCTCCCTTTTTTTATATTCCTATTAACTTCCATATTCAGGGATGCTGCAACGGCCTTATGATCACTGATTCCCTGTTCTGTACATACAGAGTCGAAAAGTTCAGGTCTGTTTGTTATCAGTAGGTCCAAGATGTTATCTCCACGAGTCGGTTCTCTGCTTAATTGCTGGAGGTAATTTTCGGATAGTGCACTCAGTATAATGTCACTCGATGCTCTGTCCCTACCACCCGTCCTAAACATCTGAGTGTCCCAGTCTATATCTGGTAAATTGAAATCTCCACCTAAGACTATAACATGCTGAGAAAATTTATGTGAAATGTATTCCAAATTTTCTCTCAGTTGTTCTGCCACTAATGCTGCTGAGTCGGGAGGTCGGTAAAAGGAGCCAATTATTAACCTAGTTCGGTTGTTGAGTGTAACCTCCACCCATAATAATTCACAGGAACTATCCACTTCTACTTCACTACAGGATAAACTACTACTAACAGCGACGAACACTCCACCACCGGTTGCATGCAATCTAACCTTTCTAAACACGGTCTGTACCTTTGTAAAAATTTCGGCAGGATTTATCTCTGGCTTAAGCCAGCTTTCTGTACCTATAACGATTTCAGCTTCGGTGCTTTCTATCAGCGCTTGAAGTTCTGGTACTTCACCAACGCAGCTTCGACAGTTGACAATTACAATACCGATTGCTGCTTGGTCCCCGCATGTCCTGACTTTGCCCCGCACCCGTTGAGGCTGTTGCCCTTTCTGTACTTGCCCAAGTCCATCTAACCTAAAAAACCGCCCAGCCCACACCACACAACCCCTGCTACCCGTGTAGCCGCTTGTTGCGTGTAGTGGACTCCTGACCTATCCAGCGGAACCCGAAACCCCACCACCCTATGGCGCAAGTCGAGGAATCTGCAGCCCACATGGTCGCAGAACCGTCTCAGCCTCTGATTCAGACCCTCCACTCGGCTCTGTACCAAAGGTCCGCAGTCAGTCCTGTCGACGATGCTGCAGATGGTGAGCTCTGCTTTCATCCCGCTAGCGAGACTGGCAGTCTTCACCAAATCAGATAGCCGCCGGAAGCCAGAGAGGATTTCCTCCGATCCATAGCGACACACATCATTGGTGCCGACATGAGCGACCACCTGCAGATGGGTGCACCCTGTACCCTTCATGGCATCCGGAAGGACCCTTTCCACATCTGGAATGACTCCCCCCGGTATGCACACGGAGTGCACATTGGTTTTCTTCCCCTCTCTTGCTGCCATTTCCCTAAGGGGCCCCATTATGCGCCTGACGTTGGAGCTCCCAACTACCAGTAAGCCCACCCTCTGCGACTGCCCGGATCTTGCAGACTGAGGGACAACCTCTGGAACAGGACAAGCAGCCATGTCAGGCCGAAGATCAGTATCAGCCTGAGACAGAGCCTGAAACCGGTTCGTCAGACAAACTGGAGAGGCTTTCCGTTCAGCCCTCCGGAATGTCTTTCGCCCCCTGCCACACCTTGAGACGACCTCCCACTCTACCACAGGTGAGGGATCAGCCTCAATGCGGGCAGTATCCCGGGCAACCACAGTCGTAGTCCGATCAGGGAATGCGTGGGACGAGCTGGCCGTCCCCGACAAACCCCCATCCGGTCCCCCACAGTGATGCCCATTGGCAACAGACTCAAGCTGTGTGACCGAAGCCAACACTGCCTGAAGCTGGGAGCGAAGGGATGCCAACTCAGCCTGCATCTGAACACAGCAGTTGCAGTCCCTATCCATGCTAAAAACTGTTGTGCAAAGAACGTCTGAACTAATCTACAGAGAATGCAAACAAATCAACAAAATTTAAACGGTTATTAAAATACAAGATTGCCTAGTAAATGCAGTAATGCTGCCACTTGCGCACTGCTGACACTGCTCGGCGGCGGAAGGAGGCTACGCGAATTTACACTATTCAGGTACTAAAACGCGATGCTACACTCTCAAATACTATAATACGCCCGAAATTTATGAATTAAACAATGCAAGTACCAAAAACACGCAAAGAAATTGAGAATTAAACTATGTAACAAATGAGTGAGCTAGGATTATACGACTTGCTGCTGCAGCTGCTTATCCAACGGCGGCAGGGAGCACACTGACTGTGACCAACCGACACTGGCCGTTCAAAACAAAAACAGAAGACAAACGACTACACGAATTTACACTATTCAGGTACTAAAACGCGATGCTACACTCTCAAATACTATAATACGCCCGAAATTTATGAATTAAACAATGCAAGTACCAAAAACACGCAAAGAAATTAAGAATTAAACTATGTAACAAATGGGTGAGCTAGGAGTATACGACTTGCAGCTCAGCTGCTTATCCAACGGCGGCAGGGAGCACACTCCATAAGCTGAAAATAATTTTTAAAGCAATAGAAAGAGTATCTTTAAAGGGATAAGTACTTCCAAGTAGCGTCAATAAATAGTACCATAGAGAGAAAAGCGATACATACAAAAAAGTGGTGTGGAAAAAGACCAGAAGAAGAGTCCTGGTAACATAAGAGCTATAATTGTGGGTCCATCCAACTGCGGGAAGACACATTTTTTCATGTCACTGCTAACACCCCTGGATGCAGTCCACTGTCAGAGTGTATGTGTATTTCCATAAACACTGTTTCAACCCAAATATCAGCTACGGCAAAAGGAACTGCAGGTTGTAGGTGGTGTAACTTACATGAAATCCAGTGAAAGCAGGCAAATAATTTTGCCAGAAAAAGTAAGGCCAAACACAGTGTTCATATTTGACGATTTTGCTGGGGAAAACAAAGATCAAATTATATTATATTTCTGTTTTGGTCGTCATATGGGTATTGACATATTTGATTTGAGTCAGACATATTCCAGAATCCTGGAACAGTTGGTGAGGGGTAATGGAAATCTCATTATAGCTTTCAGACAAGATTCAAATGGTTCAAATGGCTCTGAGCAGTATGCGACTTAACTTCTGAGGTCATCAGTCACCTAGAACTTAGAACTAATTAAACCTAACTAACCTAAGGAGATCACACACATCCATGCCCGAGGTAGGATTCGAACCTGCGACCGGAGCCGTCACTCGGCTCCAGACTGTAGCGCCCAGAACCGTATGGTCACTCCGGCCGGCTTTCAGACAAGACCATTTGAATTTAAAACATATTTGACAGGCACATGTAGGAACCGATTTTGTAAAGATACATGCAGATTGCTGCAATCACACACAGTACAAGTTTCTTGTTATTGAAAAATCGAAAACTGAGTGAGGGTAGGTGTAGACAAAACTTCCAGGAGTTTCTCTCTCTCTCTCTCTCTCTCTCTCTCTCTCTCTCTCTCTCTCTAGCTAAGAAAAATGTGATGAAGTATGTTGGTATACATCATACCATGGACAAGTTCGCATGTGTGTGAGGCACTTAGCCCAAGAGGATAGATATGCACAGACAGAAAATGCGTGTGTACATAGATGGAAAATTTCAGTCTATCAAACATAAAGCTAAGGATCTAGAGACATATGCCCATACCGTTCTGAAACTGGTCAACGAATTAGAAGCTAGGAGTAAGGAATTAGAGACAGACACTCACATTATTCAGAGAAAGAAAGTAGGCATCTTAGCTGTAAAAGTTGATGGAATTGAAAAAAAAGTATATGACTTGATTGTAAAGATTGAGTGAAATGCATATAAGGTGCAGCATGTGAAGCAGTTCACTTAGTACATAGCAAGATGTCAATTAAGCATACAGTTATTGCTGCATGGAAGGCCATTCGAGAGAAGTTAAGGTTGCTGAGCTTAGGACATTTGGATCGAGAGCAGATACTGTGAGAAATGTTTAGACAAGTTACTGAATCTCTCAATGAATTGTCAGTGAAATTACAAAATGATGACAATGTCACTATTGCCAGTTTCATAGCTGTCTCAGGGACGCTAAGGTAGGCAAAACATTCGGTGTCAGTGGTGAAAAATCATACACGTTGGGCACACAGCATATAACTTTAAAAGAAAAAACAACATAGACAGGGGATAGAAACCAGACCGCAAAACGTACCCTTATAGGAGTGTTATTACTATAGGTTTGGATGACATATGGCAGGCAGATCTTGTAGATACGAGAGAATATTCGCATGAGAATAATGGATTAAAATATATTTCAGCTGTTGTGGCTGAGGACCTGAAGGATAATTTGGAAAATATTTCGAGTAGATTTCCCCAACATGTTATACTTCTGGGTAGAGAATTTAATTTGCCGGATATAGACTGGGAGACTCAAACGTTTATAACGGGTGGCAGGGACAAAGAATCCAGTGAAATTTTTTTAAGTGCTTTATCTGAAAACTACCTTGAGCAGTTAAACAGAGAACCGACTCGTGGCGATAACATATTAGACCTTCTGGTGACAAACAGACCCGAACTATTTGAAAAAGTTAACGCAGAACAGGGAATCAGCGATCATAAAGCGGTTACAGCATCGATGATTTCAGCCGTAAATAGGAATATTAAAAAGGGTAGAAAGATTTTTCTGTTTAGAAAAAGTGACAAAAAGCAGATTTCAGAGTACCTGTTGGCTCAACACAAAAGTTTTGTCTCAAGTACAGATAGTGTTGAGGATCAGTGGACAAAGTTCAAAACCGTCATACATTATGCGTTAGATGAGTATGTGCCAAGCAAGATCGTAAGAGATGGAAAAGAGCCACCGTGGTACAACAACCGAGTTAGAAAACTGCTGCGGAAGCAAAGGGAACTTCACAGCAAACATAAACCTAGCCAAAGCCTTGCAGACAAACAAAAATTACGCGAAGCGAAATGTAGTGTGAGGAGGGCCATGTGAGAGGCGTTCAATGAATTCGAAAGTAAAGTTCTATGTACTGACTTGGCAGAAAATCCTAAGAAATTTTGGTCTTATGTCAAAGCGGTAGGTGGATCAAAACAAAATGTCCAGACACTCTGTGACCAAAATGGTACTGAAACAGAGAATGACAGACTAAAGTCCGAAATACTAAATGTCTTTTTCCAAATTTGTTTCACAGAGGAAGATTGCACTGTAGTTCCTTCTCTAGATTGTCGCACAGATGACAAAATGGTAGATATCGAACTAGACGACAGAGGGATAGAGAAACAATTAAAATCGCTCAAAAGAGGAAAGGCCTCTGGACCTGATGGGATACCAGGTCAATTTTACACAGAGTACGCGAAGGAACTTGCCCCCCTTCTTGCAGCGGTGTACCGTAGGTCTCTAGAAGAGTGTAGCGTTCCAAAGGATTGGAAAAGGGCACAGGTCATCCCCGTTTTCAAGAAGGGACGTCGAACAGATGTGCAGAACTATAGACCTATATCTCTAACGTCGATCAGTTGTAGAATTTTGGAACACATATTGTGTTCGAGTATAATGACTTTTCAGGAGACTAGAAATCTACTCTGTAAGAATCAGCATGGGTTTCGAAAAAGACGGTCATGTGAAACCCAGCTCGTGCTATTCGTCCACGAGACTCAGAGGGCCATAGACACGGGTTCACAGGTAGATGCCGTGTTTCTTGACTTCCGCAAGGCGTTCGATACAGTTCCCCACAGTCGTTTAATGAACAAAGTAAGAGCATATGGACTATCAGACCAATCGTGTGACTGGATTGAGGAGTTCCTAGATAACAGGACGCAGCATGTTATTCTCAATGGAGAGAAGTCTTCCGAAGTAAGAGTGATTTCAGGTGTGCCGCAGGGGAGTGTCATAGGACCGTTGCTATTCACAATATACATAAATGACCTGGTGGATGACATCGGAAGTTCACTGAGGCTTTTTGCAGATGATGCTGTGGTGTATCGAGAGGTTGTAACAATGGAAAATTGTATTGAAATGCAGGAGAATCTGCAGCGAATTGACGCATGGTGCAGGGAATGGCAATTGAATCTCAATGTAGACAAGTGTAATGTGCTGCGAATACACAGAAAGATAGATCCTTTATCATTTAGCTACAAAATAGCAGGTCAGCAACTGGAAGCAGTTAATACCTTAAATTATCTGGGAGTACGCATTAGGAGTGATTTAAAATGGAATGATCATATAATGTTGATCGTCGGTAAAGCAGATGCCAGAGTGAGATTCATTGGAAGAATCCTAAGGAAATGCAATCCGAAAACAAAGGAAGTAGGTTACAGTATGCTTGTTCGCCCACTGCTTGAATACTGCTCAGCAGTGTGGGATCCGTACCAGATAGGGTTGATACAAGACATAGAGAAGATCCAACGGAGAGCAGCGCGCTTCGTTACAGGATCATTTAGTAATCGCGAAAGCGTTACGGAGATGATAGATAAACTCCAGTGGAAGACTCTGCAGGAGAGACGCTCAGTAGCTCGGTATGGGCTTTTGTCAAAGTTTCGAGAACATACCTTCACCGAAGAGTCAAGCAGTATATTGCTCCCTCCTACGTATATCTCGCGAAGAGACCATGAGGATAAAATCAGAGAGATTAGAGCCCACACAGAAGCATACCGACAGTCCTTCTTTCCACGAACAATACGAGACTGGAATAGAAGGGAGAACCGATAGAGGTACTGAAGGTACCCTCCGCCACACACCGTCAGGTGGCTTGCGGAGTATGGATGTAGATGTAGATGTAGATACATGCTCCAAATCTGGTTGGACATTACCTCTTAAAACAAAAACAGGGAGAAATGTTGTGCAGGTGTTTGAGTGTTTTTTGCTGACAGAATAGATGCCCTTACAGCCTCCAAACCGATCACAGTGGAGAGTTTTACATATGTATTTCAACACCGTGATGCAGCAGTATGGAATACATCACTATTTAGTATTCGGACACCCAAAGGCGAGCATCGTGGAACACCTGAACAGAATAATAAAAGGTCAAATGTAGATGCATTTTAATCTTCATGGCTCATACAAATAGACAGATATCCGCCCAGAAATAATTGCACAGTATAATTGGACCAAACATAGCACAATAAAAATGAAGCCAGTCGATGTTCATGATGACAGACTCATGGGTACGGTATACTATCATATTCAAATGCTAGATCCATGTAGATGCAAACTGAATGTATGTGATTTGTTACATGTCTCGAAACATTAGACAGCATCTGAGAAGTCATACCTCCCAAACTGGTTGAGTGAGATATTCATAGTTTCCAACGTGCAGAGAACAAATTCCAGAACTTACATCTTTGAGGATAGCAATGGCACTGAAATTTCAGGATACTTTTACACGAAGGAAATGCAGAAGAACTCAGAACCATATAAATTTCTCATAGAACGTGTCAGAAGACATCGGGGGAATAGAGCACTGGTTAAGTGGTATGGTTTTCCAGTGACACAAAACAACTGGACTGACGCTGACGATTTGCTATGTACATAATGAGGGACACATAGCAGAACCCACACAGCAGCATAACTTGTGTGTTAGGAATTGCATTATGGAATGTGGTGGTATTCTCGACAAACTGCCTATGGAATTGTACATTCCGGTGTATAATTACGTGGATATTGTACAAAGCTTAAAAACGTTTGGCTCGTGGTGATAAGAGGATTAACGTGCTTGACGAGGTGTGTTTGGAACATGACATTGCATACAAAAAATATAATGACCTCCCAGGACTGGCCAAGCCAAGGCAATATGTGTGAGAAAGGATATTGGCATAGGACAGTGCATTGCAGCATTTGTAGTTGATCAAACCATGTGTGGTGAAATTAAATTGGGCTTACAGGTGAAGAATGTCAAGCAAGTTAAGAAGGCTACACATTGTGTACTGAAGAAAAAGAAGACAACGATCAAAAAGAAGAAGGAGTGTTTAAAAAACTGTATCACGATAGCGATGTATGCAGCTAACAATGCCCTGAAACATAAAGGACCTGTTAAAGCACCCAGGGTTCTGCCGATACCCAAGACATCAGGTGGAGTTATTACCTTCCTCATTCCTGCCTTTGCAGGTCTCTCAGTAATGGGTTCACTGGGTGGTGGCGCTGCAGCTATTGCCAGAACAGTGAAGAACGCACAGAACTCTCAGGAGCAGCTAGAAGAAGCAAGAGGTCATAACCTCTCTAGTCATGGAACAGCATAAACCACAGTAACTTTATAATGCAATATATACATATTTTACACAATATAAGCCCAGTAACTTTACAATACAATATATATACATTTTATACCAACAGTGCAGTTATCTTTTATATCTGTACAGCACCCAAAAAATTGTGGTATTCCTACACTCACTCCAGCTATATGTCACGATACTCCTCAGTCCTAGGGAAGCACCGTCTGCCTTTTCTTTCTTTCTGCAGATGTGACATTCAGCGGCAATAAACTATTTTACACTGATCACCACATTGCACCAACAACTAAACCTCTCAAAGTGCCATATATATCATTAACTACGGAAAGAGTTTTACTCAATTACACTGCTCTCTCACTGAGGACAGGTGCTGGAATATTAGAGCATGAAACTGATCTCCAACCCAGCAATATATCACTGCGTACTGTGTCGATGTACACTCCTGGAAATTGAAATAAGAACACCGTGAATTCATTGTCCCAGGAAGGGGAAACTTTATTGACACATTCCTGGGGTTAGATACATCACATGATCACACTGACAGAACCACAGGCACATAGACACAGGCAACAGAGCATGCACAATGTCGGCACTAGTACAGTGTATATCCACCTTTCGCAGCAATGCAGGCTGCTATTCTCCCATGGAGACGATCGTAGAGATGCTGGATGTAGTCCTGTGGAACGGCTTGCCATGCCATTTCCACCTGGCGCCTCAGTTGGACCAGCGTTCGTGCTGGACATGCAGACCGCGTGTGACGACGCTTCATCCAGTCCCAAACATGCTCAATGGGGGACAGATCCGGAGATCTTGCTGGCCAGGGTAGTTGACTTACACCTTCTAGAGCACGTTGGGTCCACGGGATACATGCGGACGTGCATTGTCCTGTTGGAACAGCAAGTTCCCTTGCCGGTCTAGGAATGGTAGAACGATGGGTTCGATGACGGTTTGGATGTACCGTGCACTATTCAGTGTCCCCTCGACGATCACCAGTGGTGTACGGCCAGTGTAGGAGATCGCTCCCCACACCATGATGCCGGGTGTTGGCCCTGTGTGCCTCGGTCGTATGCAGTCCTGATTGTGGCGCTCACCTGCACGGCGCCAAACATGCATACGACCATCATTGGCACCAAGGCAGAAGCGACTCTCACCGCTGAAGACGACACGTCTCCATTCGTCCCTCCATTCACGCCTGTCGCGACACCACTGGAGGCGGGCTGCACGATGTTGGGGCGTGAGCGGAAGACGGCCTAACGGTGTGCGGGACCGTAGCCCAGCTTCATGGAGACGGTTGCGAATGGTCCTCGCCGATACCCCAGGAGCAACAGTGTCCCTAATTTGCTGGGAAGTGGCGGTGCGGTCCCCTACGGCACTGCGTAGGATCCTACGGTCTTGGCGTGCATCCGTGCGTCGCTGCGGTCCGGTCCCAGGTCGACGGGCACATGCACCTTCCGCCGACCACTGGCGACAACATCGATGTACTGTGGAGACCTCACGCCCCACGTGTTGAGCAATTCGGCGGTACGTCCACCCGGCCTCCCGCATGCCCACTATACGCCCTCGCTCAAAGTCCGTCAACTGCACATACGGTTCACGTCCACGCTGTCACGGCATGCTACCAGTGTTAAAGACTGCGATGGAGCTCCGTATGCCACGGCAAACTGGCTGACACTGACGGCGGCGGTGCACAAATGCTGCGCAGCTAGCGCCATTCGACGGCCAACGCCGCGGTTCCTGGTGTGTCCGCTGTGCCGTGCGTGTGATCATTGCTTGTACAGCCCTCTCGCAGTGTCCGGAGCAAGTATGGTGGGTCTGACACACCGGCGTCAATGTGTTCTTTTTTCCATTTCCAGGAGTGTAGTAAACATACAATTCGATCCTCCGCCATACAAAATCCTCCCTTTTACATCAGAAAGCCGTAAGTGGATCGAAGTCACTCTCAGAACTGTTATGAAAAGACTGGCTCGTTTCCCCCTCCCCCCCTCGGTACAAAAGTGTTACTGTTTCTGGTCTGGATCTGTCTGCTTGCTCGCATTTCTACACCCATCTCCAGACTCTGGGATTACAAGAATATATCTAATTTTGCATGGTTCGCACACAGCAGTATCCAACCGAATGCTCATGCAACATAATTCCGAAGATATAGACTGATAATTATTTCTATACAAACCCAAAACTTTACCTAGGTGGAGCGTGCTCTTGACCACTAAGTAACTAGAAACAAACAGACGAAAAATGATATTTCCACTCGCAAATACCGATATCGGTGATGTAACATATTCGAATTCATCCCTATAATTTACAAGGTCAACTAAGGTGTTTCTCATGTCTAGAGAACTGGCAAACGTGTATTCCAGATGCTAGATGCACATGCCACAATCGATCTTACCTCAACTAAATAAAGGTGCGAAATGTGCAGAAGCAATCAACCGAACAATTTACATGGGAGGGACTAATGGTCCAGTGTAAACGCACCTCCATATTCATTTTCAAATTTCCAAGCAATCACGAAAGCTATCCAACACATACTAAGTATTGGTTCGCTATTCGGTAGTCTAGAGGACAGACACACAGGAAACAGAGCAAACGCTCTCTGAATGTGGAGGTAACTGGAAACAGTTGAGTACAGTGCTATATTACGCCTCCCGATAAGTGCATTTGGGCTAATTGTTGGCAGCTGTGCTACATTTACAAGCAATTTTAGAACACAGAACGATAGGTTATGTCATGATCGTATGGATAGGTCTGACAAAAAATCGATAGAATTGCTAAAAATGACGAGGGAATAGGCATAAATTGACAGAACATACACCGAAATGCGGCGAAATTGAGGAAGTACTTGCGTATCTTCTGGTTCGCGCCAATCAATTTGTACATGGCAATAAGTATGTGGCAACAAGAGAAATCCGAGAAAACGTCGACATCGAAACGAAGGGAATCAGGGAGCCAGTCAATTTTTTTCTGTCGAGGCAGCATTATACTGTATGTCTATTGAGGAACCTGTGATACACGCGAGATGACTACTGTGTTTGATGCTTTTCAGGAAGAGTGAGGACCATTGATCTCTAAACTTACTTGCATCTGTGTTAAAGGATAACAGAGAGTGGACGGGGTGATCGATTGAGATGGAGCTGTAACAAGGTACGATTTAATGGTAGACTGATGCATTCAGAAGGAGAAGTTGCTGCAGGTAAATTTTTCCACCGTTCTGTCAGGATGCATCTGGCACATGACATAGCCTGCGTTGTACTCGTATACAGCCATTTGTTCTGTATATGGTCTGAAGCATTGTCTACTTGCGATCGTTAATGGTATACCTGTCGGTCATCAGAGGACTTCCATCTCATGTGTGATGTAGCTTGACACATTCCTCTAAACGTACTTTGATTTATCCGATGTACTCCATCCCCCTGACGCACCTTGGGTGTAAAATCGTGACTTCAGCGTCATAACTAAGTTAGCGATAGGTGCTTGTGAGGTGCTGCAATCACTGTGCACGCATTTTCCTGGCAGATGTGCTGTTTACAGAGTTAGTGACGGAATGACGTGTAATTTTCACATGTCACATGCTGTTATGCGTTTATCTCTTTTCTTGTAAGAGGTATCCCCTGCTATTAATCATCATTTTATATAGACCTGATGCAGGCATCGTATAATTCCGATCCGTTATCGGATGTGAACAGTGGATGCTATACATCTCTGGAAAGTTATATCGTACATGTATCAGGCATAGCCCGTGTTTTAAGGAAGTAGTTTTCTCGTTTTACGGATCGATACCGTAGTTTATCGTTGAGAAACCGATTTGAATATTAACAGCGCTACATTCCATAAGACTGATAGGTCGGAACTGCAGGCGATCTAACATTATAGCCCATTTTAAGTGCAGAACGTTGTAGCCTCAGGAGTGCGTGTGTTTATGTTCTCTCTTACCAATACCTTCCAGGTACCGATCCTAGACTCTAGAACAATACTTTAGAGTTGATAGCTTGGTTGATTTACGTAAAAATGCGTCGAACTCCATCTGTCTGGTGCTCCATCCCACATAAAAATCATTCGTTTCTTGTCCTTCTTAACCGTCTGCTATTACATCACGACACTTTGAAATCTGGCACTATACATCGATATCGAGTGCTAAGCTCCTTGACATGGGTGCATCTCAAGAAATCTTGTGCACTTGGATGGACGAGGACTCGGTAAGCTCCATTGATTCACGAGATGTGGAATTTAGTGACCTATTTCTGGTCAGATGCAGATTAAATCGGTAGCGGTGCTGCAGAGTGGGCTGGTAAATGACAGTGCGAGAGGGTCTTTCACCATCTAATTTTACCCTAAGACAGCGAGAATGCTCTGTGACTCTCATCAGCATAAATTATGCACTATGCTCAGGGTGTTAGAAATATGTAGATTGTTGTCTGATATACTTTGATCATGCTTGTGCTCGAGAGTTAACATTGAATGGATGTACTGCAGTCATCTATGTACATTCACTCGTAAAGTGGAGTAGGGATGCTTTAGCTATGATACTGAAATTGGGAAACATGCTGTCACATCATTGGTTCATGTTGAAATTAGTGTAAAATTGCTAAAATTGTTTGCACTATCAACTGTGATGTTTATTATTAGAGTTCATGGATCTTGTCTTTTCCATCCCATCCATCCACTGGTATGCTATTGGTTACCATATAATGATTGACTGACATCGCTTCTTTGAGTTGGAGTGAGAGTTTTGGTGGCTGGGCTATACCTTCTGAGGTGGATATCACCGAAACAGTGATCGCGTACATGACTGCAGTATGAGGAATCAGTTGAAACAGAACATAGAGTTATCAGCTATTCCGTCAGTGTGAGAGATGAGTCTAAAAGTAGAGCTCGTGAATCACCTTCAGACTGTAGTTTGGAGACTCTACACAATGCGAGCAAACTCTTCCGGTTTCCTTATGTTGTAACTGTCATTTATTTAAAATCAGCCGATTTGTGGCATGTCATGGTATCTGCTATAAGAACATGATTTACACTGTGCAATACCTAGTTTCCTGTGAAAGGCCGTAGATCAGAGCTTCTTAATGTCAGTTTATAACCTCGCACAGGCCTTGAAGTCATGGCAGAAAAACGAAATGTTTGGCATTGTACAAAAGGTTGTTAGTAAACAGTGTTTCAAACAACTAAAAAGGACGAGAGGGAGCGTCTTTTGTGACTTAGTATAGTCTGTGGGATACGATCATTCGCCTGGAGTATAGGTGATCAAACTTTAAAGCGACCTCTGCAATGGATCCAAAGCTGTATATTTAATAAGATCATGCCACACAGGCAGCAGTAACAGTTTGACGGGATGTGGTGACCTGTTAGCAATGTTATTCTGGGGAGCATTGCGAAATCTCTTTCTCCGCGCTGGACTGCACCTGGACTGCACCACAGCTATGAGTCATTGCGCCAGCATTGGTGCCTTAGTGACTTCTATATCAGATGAAGTTAGTGGAGCTTCTATAGTTCTTAATTTTTCTCCTCCCTCGCCTGAAGATCTCTATTAACACCTCTAATAAATATGGCAAGCTGTGCTGTTCCACTGATATCAACACTTTCGTCCAGAGCTAGAGAATAAGCCATAAAATCGTTATAGATATTTGCAAGCTGGCTCTGGACGTCGTCTGCCATGTCCTGTATGCGACGCATAATGGTCATGTCAGATAATGGCACAATCTGAAACTGTTCAACTTGAGATGGACACAAATGTTCCGCTGCAACTACCAAACATCTTTTATTAAATCGCCATCAGTGAAGGGGCGCAGGGATTTTGCTAAAAACAAAGCAATTTTGTAACTCACTCTGAGAGCTACCTCAGTTGATTTTTCTTCGTCATCCAGATCTTCTTCGGATAGCTTCCTTTTAAGTTTAATAACTTCCTGTGCACGAACTGGTCCATCACATTTTCCACTTCCGTAGTCTTTCGCGTGGTACGACATATAATGTCGCTGCAAATTAAATTTCCTAAAAGAATTCAGCGTTTAGTGACATACTAAACATTTTGCAACACCATCTTTTTCTGTAAATAGATACAATTCCTCCCAATGGGGGTTGAACTGCGAAAGCATGATTGTGGTTACACAATGGCGACTTGACATGATTCTTAACCAGCGAAGTGACTGTTAGCGCTGATCGTAGTACTTTTAACTTTACACAGTCGGCGCGAATTCAATAGGCACGCTGCGGTCCTATTCATACGTGCGCGCGCATTTCCCCTCCCTCCCTACTCCGCAACCTTGCACCTGCTCGCGAGCACGTGCCTGAGCAGACGCGAGTACTCGCGCTCAAAACCGGCCAGTTGTTAAGCCCTGCTCTACAGGTATCTTACAACTACTCCTTCAACACTGTCAAACTTTTCTTGTCCGCTAATAATCTATTTACACTGAATACTGATTTCAATCTCATCATTGGTTATCTATTTATATTACGTTCCACTATTCCCGATCCATCCCACAGGTATTTGATGTACGGTTGTTATTTCAGAACGAGACATCTTTTTCCGTATACAAAAGTAAGTTGCACAAATAAACACTAGAACTAAGATTATGCTAGTCGTTGACACACAAAATACAGGGTGATTCAAAAAGAATACCACAACTTTAAAAATGTGTATTTAATGAAAGAAACATAATATAACCTTCTGTTATACATCATTACAAAGAGTATTTAAAAAGGTTTTTTTTTCACTCAAAAACAAGTTCAGAGATGTTCAATATGGCCCCCTCCAGACACTCGAGCAATATCAACCCGATACTCCAACTCGTTCCACACTCTCTGTAGCATATCAGGCGTAACAGTTTGGATAGCTGCTGTTATTTCTCGTTTCAAATCATCAATGGTGGCTGGGAGAGGTGGCCGAAACACCATATCCTTAACATACCCCAATAAGAAAAAATCGCAGGGGGTAAGATCAGGGCTTCTTGGAGGCCAGTGATGAAGTGCTCTGTCACGGGCTGCTTGGCGGCCGATCCATCGCCTCGGGTAGTTGACGTTCAGGTAGTTACGGACAGATAAGTGCCAATGTGGTGGCGCTCCATCCTGCTGAAATATGAATTGTTGTGCTTCTTGTTCGAGCTGAGGGAACAGCCAATTCTCTAACATCTGGATGCGTGCTACATTTTCATCACTCGTTCTCGGCCGTCCAGAACTTTTCCCTTTGCACAAACACCCATTCTCTGTAAACTGTTTATACCAACGTTTAATACACCACCTATCAGGAGGTTTAACACCATACTTCGTTCGAAATGCACGCTGAACAACTGTCGTCGATTCACTTCTGTCGTACTCAATAACACAAAAAGCTTTCTGTTGAGCGGTCGCCATCTTAGCATCAACTGACGCTGACGCCTAGTCAACAGCGCCTCAAGCGAACAAATGTACAACTAAATGAAACTTTATAGCTCCCTTAATTCGCCGACAGATAGTGCTTAGCTCTGCCTTTTGTCGTTGCAGAGTTTTAAATTCCTAAAGTTGTGGTATTCTTTTTGAATCACCCTGTATATTGTGGTTATAACATGTATCATCAAGAGCGATGTTCTAAAATTGTGGATTAAAGTTAAGTATTCCAGAAGCTACGTACTTTTCTTTATAGCATTCATTACGTATCCTGTTTCAGACCTCACGCCAGCCTGCGTGAGTTTAAGCGCGTGCCTTTCGGCTTCCTCTCGTTGTGACTTGGCTGTCGTGCTAAGTCACAACATTTAGTGTCTGTGTTTTGCGACCGCACCGCAAAACCGTGCGATTAGTAGACGAAAGGACGTACCTCTCCAATGGGAACTGAAAACATTTGATCGCAAGGTCATAGGTCAACCGATTCCTCCACAGGAAAACACGTCTGATATATTCTATACGACACTGGTAACGGCATGTGCGTCACATGACAGGAATATGTTGTTGACCCACCTAACTTGTACACTTAGCGAATGGGTAAAAATATTCTTCTACCTTACCCGATTTAGGTTTTCTTGTGGATGTGGTAATCACTCCCAAAAAAGTAATGAAAACATAACTGACGGACAGATAATAATTGTCTGAAAATAAAAAACTAAACTTGTCACTCGAGGGAAGACTTGAACCGAGGACCTCTCGTTCCGCAGCCGCTCACGCTAGCCACGGGACCACGGCGCTCCTCAGTTTACTCTCTCCTTGATATTGCCTATCTTACACATGGACTACTCAGTTTGTATATTTTGCTTATTTTTTTCATAGTTCCACACAACTTCCTGTTTCCTCGATTGATCTGTGTTCCGTTTTTCAATGTCTATCCACTGTGCCAACTTATAACTAAATCTGAGGGGGGTGCGATGGGGAGGTTCCCTTGTAAGAGCATCTGCATTCGTATGTTTTACCCCTGGTTTGTGAATTACCTCGTAGTCAAATTCACTTAGTTTCAGTGCCCATCTCGTTAAACGATTCGAAGGATCTTTCAACCCCAACAACCACTTCAGTGCTGCGTGATCTGTAATCACCTTGAACTTACGCCCATATAAAAAAACAGCGAAAATACGTGATACCGTAAATCACTGCTAACATTTCTTTCTCTGTAGTTGAATAATTCTTCTCTGCCTTATTCAGTTGCCTGGAAGCATAAGCCACTGGATGTTCCTGTCCATTAACCCTCTAAGAAAGAATACAACCTACAGCAATATTACTAGCATCACAAGATAATATGAACTCTTGTTCGAAATAAGGAAGTATCAACACTGGGTCTGATGTTAGTATCTGTTTGAGCTTCTCGAATGCCTCCTGACAATGCGCTGTCCATTCAAACTTAACACCTTTCTTTAACAACCTCGTTAATGGATGTGCAATTCCCTCGAACCCCTTTACATACCGTCTGTAGTAATTACATAAACCGACATATTGCTGAACTTGTTTAGTGGTCTGTGGTACTGGAAAACCACGCACAGCCGACGTCAGACGAGGATCCGTTCTTACCCCATCCTGACTGATAATATGCCCAAGATAAGTCACTTGCGTCTGAGCAAACTGACATTTCTCGACATTAAGTGTAAGATTTGCCGCTCTTAGCCTACTAAATACTTCGTTCAGTCGTTCCACATGCTCTTCTATATCACGCGAAAAAGTAACAATATCATCGAGGTATACCATAGCAATCTTCGGTTTCAGTCCCCGAAGCACACCATCTAACAGACGCTGGAAAGTAGCAGGAGCGTTTTTCAACCCAAATGGCATTCTGCGATACTGAAAGTGACCAAGGCTTGTTGTAAAGGCCGTGTTCGGTCTATCCTCGGGACTTACTTCTATCTGATGGTACCCACTCTTTAGATCTAGTGTCGAAAAATATTTACACCGACCTAGATTGTCCAATGTTTCCGTGAAGTTCGGTATTGGATACGCATCTGTTACAGTTCGTGCGTTCAAAAAACGATAGTCACAACCAAACCTATACCTTTTAGTACCGTCCAATGACTTCTTAGGAACTACCACTATGTTGGCAGACGACGGGCTTTCACTGTTCTCTATAATGCCGTCCCTTAGCTGTTGATTAATAAATTCTTCCACTAGTGGTTGTAGGTGTTTCGTTATCATGTATGGTTTTCTATAGACCGGCGGACTATCGCCAGTCGGTATACGGTGCTGTGTAATAGGATTTGCTGGTAATGGACCTTCTGAATTAAACAAATCTAAATACTCTAATAACAAAGCTTCCATAGCTTTCCGATCACCATTCTCCAAATTACGAATCTTATCACGTAGCACAGATACCTTGACGGTTTGCTTGACGTTATAATCACCTTGGGATTCAGAATGAGATTTTCACTCTGCAGCGGAGTGTGCGCTGATATGAAACTTCCTGGCAGATTAAAACTGTGTGCCCGACCGAGACTCGAACTCGGGACCTTTGCCTTTCGCGGGCAAGTGCTCTACCAGAAGTAAAGCTGTGAGTACCGGGCGTGAGTCGTGCTTCGGTAGCTCAGTTGGTAGAGCACTTGCCCGCGAAAGGCAAAGGTCCCGAGTTCGAGTCTCGGTCGGGCACACAGTTTTAATCTGCCAGGAAGTTTCACCTTGGGATTCACCTATATCCTCATCTTCGAGTATTTCCAAACTTGCTACCACTAAACCCTTTGGAAGATCCACTTCATCTGCCCCAAAATTGTCTACACTGACCGGAATCATCAGTTCCCCATTTATATCCGTTACGCGTGCAACGATCCTCCTAATAAAACAATGCATTTCATCCAATGTTTCATTGCCCTGCAGTGGCTCCACCACACATAGTCTCTGCTGTGGTACATCGGTACCTACTGACAACCAAACTAACTTCCCTGTACCCGAAGGCACTTTGACATGCGTAATCATCTTTAATGCCCTTGTACGCGGTTCAATTGGTGACATCTTAGCAACGGATGCACCTCGCGACGTACAAACATTTACAGCTGTTGTACCCATTGAAAACAAGTTTCCACTAAGTTCAACTGTACGCTGTGAAAGATTAATTTTGGCATGGTGTTTATCGAGGAAGTCCAGTCCGAGAATCACAGAATACCCTTGTCCCACAGTTGGCAACACTTCCATTTGCTCTCCGAACTCTACAGTTCCAATCTTAAAAACGAGCTGTGTTGTACCCAATGATTGCAACTCATTATTCCCTACTCCACGTAATGCGTAATCTATACCTAGGAGTACCTAGTCTTCTCCTACCCACGAGATCTAGACTAGCAGCAGATACATGTACCCCTGTATCAATCAAAAACTTGCATCTGTTGTTCCTTACAACACCCATCAAGCAACAATCCGTCTCTGTACTAGTTTTCACCGTACTTCTGCTTACCGCGAATGTCTTCCGCCGGCCGAAACACTGCCGTTCCCGTTTAACGCTTTTTCCTGTTTATTCCTGTTACCATTCTGCTTACTACGACACTCATTCGCCTTGTGACCGTAGCGTTTACAAGCATAGCACTGCGGCTGTCTGCATTGAGCCTTCACGTGACCTTTCCTCCCACAACAGTAACAATTCCTCTCCGACGCAAAGATGCGTTTATCATTGCAAACCCTTGTTGCAATGTCTATCTCCTGCAGATGCGTTGCAATACGCAGTGCTGCAGCTAAATCCCCAGGATTCTCCATCCTAACCCTACGAGAAAATTCTGCAGGAATTCCCCTGAGGAATACATCGACGGCTCTGTTTTCTGCCTCCCGTAGTAATACACGATCCGCATCAGGATTACCCGATAATTCATAGATCTGAGAATTAATTTTCCGTATCCTATCTGAAAAAGACTCCACTGTCTCATTGACCTTCTGTGTCAAATTAGCTAACTTCTCCCTAAAAAATCTTGCACTATTCTGCTTACGATATCTTTGTCGTAACCCATCTGCCAATTCTTCAAACGTGCTCGCCTTACTAAACGTCTCATTTTACATCACGAACGTCTTGGCTTCCCCTGCAAGTCGCAAATTTGCCATACGTAACGTAGTTACGTCCGACCAATTGCTCATTGCAGCTGTTGCCAAAACATCGTTAATGAACGCTGTGACATCCTCTGTTGTTTTACTAGAGAAAGGCGTGATCAGGTTAGCTACTGAAGGATATATTGCAAGGTTGGACATTGCTACTGACTTGCACTCACTTGAACCCATTTGCGACCAGAGCTGGTACTGTCCCCTCACGTCTGCTGCTGGATGGGCTGCCCTTATTGCAACATCTCCTTAATAAAGATTAACATGTCGATCTCGCCTGTTGTGTGTAACCAGGCCATTGCCCCTGTGTGACGACACATTCCGATATATGTGCAATCCTCTTACCTCTTGGTTAGCCTACTGCCTCTGGCTCTCGGCATAGGCAATGAAACTTTGACAGTGTTCCACGTTTCCAACTCTTTACTATTCCACAACACTACAGATGTACCACATTGTGTGCATTTCCACCGAATGGTCAAAACACGGTCCTGTTGCACTAACTCAGGTATTTCTATTTCTACATGGGTTTCAGAAGGTGGTGGATATGTCTTTCGCCGACTTCTGCTCAATTTCGACTTAAATTCGAACGATCACATGTGGAAAGCTGTATAAATGGGATCAGTTGCAAGATGCATAGGGGGTGACTAAAAGCACATTGGAATTTTACTGTAGCAGCTAAGTTTGGGAAAGGTGACTAGTTTCGAGATACGTGAGTGCCAGAAATATGATTGAGTAATAGTTGTAGTAATTAAAGGAATTGTCAATAGGATCCAACGCAGGTATGTGCTTGAATGGAAAGACTTGTTTCCAAATCCCGGACATCATTTCTAGCGGACAGTGTAACACTAGAGATCTAAGAAGCTAGTGTACATTTTCTTATGACCTCAATCAGCACTCCATCTACTATTGTTTGTGATCCTTCTCAGTCAATCATCGTCTATAGCTCAGTGGATGTATCACCGAACCTCTGACAAATGATCAAGACAGAATGCGCTACAAATACTGTAGAAATATCTAGCTGCGGTGGCGTGAGGGATTCGCAAATACCAGTTTAATACCATGTTCTTTAGCCGAACCACTTTCTAAATTGAGTAATTTTATTACAAGTTTGCACCATCAGCGACATGTTGGTCTGATACTATATATACTCCTGCAATCGCCGTCACGGTATTTGTCTGGGCAAAAAACCACATCATTCAGAGCCATAGCCGTCAACAGGGTGTATCTCTGTTACTTCGCTCATTGTCAAATGTCGTTCAACTGAGACTGCGATCATAACATTTAGTTGTAAGTACAGGGATGAAATATATATGTGACCGATGATTGATTCTACCTGGGCGTTCTCGGCCTGCAGCGCCGGTGACCTGTGAGGGAGTGATTCATGTTTCTCTTTAATGGTAGGAGCTGTCAGAATCGAGAGGCCTGTTGGAGTGTAGGAATATAGATGAGTTAAGGTGTTGTCCTCTGGACTACCGAATAGCGAACTAATGCTTAGTATGTGTTGGATAGCTTTCGTGATTGTGTGGAAATTTGAGAATGAATATGGAGGTGGGTTTGCGCTGGACCATTATTCCCTCCCATGTGAATTGTTCAGTTGACTGCTTCTGCACATTTCGCGCCTTTATTTAGTTGAGAAAATATCGATTGTGGCGTGTGCATCTAGCATCTGGAATACACGTTTGCCAGTTCTCTAGACATGAGAAACACCTTAGTTGACCTTGTAAATTATAGGGATGAATTCGAATCTGTTACATCACCGATATCGGTATTCGCGAGTGGAAATATCATTTTTCGTCTGTTTGTTTCTAGTTACTTAGTGGTCTAGAGCATGCTCCACCCAACAAAGTTTTCGGATTTGTATAGAAATCATTATCAGTCTATATCTTCGGAATTATGTTGCATGAGCGTTCGGTTGGATACTGCTGTGTGCGAACCATGCAAAATTAGATATATTCTTGTAATCCAAGAGTCTGGAGATGGGTGTAGAAATGCAAGCAAGCAGACAGATCCGGACCAGAAACAGTAACGCCTTTGTACCGAGGGAGGAGGGGGGGGGGACAAACGAGCCAATCTTTGCATACCAGTTCTGAGAGTGACTTCGATCCAGACACGGTATGCTGTGATACATTGCTGGGTTGGAGATTGGTTTCACGCTCTAATATTCAAGCTCCTGTCCTCAGTGAGAGAACAGCGTAATTGAGTAAGAGTCTTTCTGTATTTGACGATATGTATGGCACTTTGCAAGGTTTAGTTGTTGGTGCAATGTGGTGATCAGTGTAAAATAATTTATTGCCACTGAATGTCATGTCTGTAGAAAGAAAGAAAAGGCGGATGGTGCTTCCCTAGGACTGAGGAGTATTGTGACATATAGCTGGAGTGAGTGTAGGAACACCATAATTTTTTGGGTGCTGTACAGATATAAAAGAGAACTGCACTGTTTGTGTAAAATTTTATTGTAAAGTTACTGTGGCTTATGTTGTGTAAAATGTGTATATATTGCATTGTAAAGTTACTGTGGTTTATGCTGTTCCATGACTAGAGAGGATGACTGTGTGTCCCATCGTGAGGGACGTATAGATTCAGCACATCGATAACCACATGGGTATGAGAGAGATTCTTTTAAGTGGAAAATTATGTGCGCTATAGATACTGAGATCCGTTAAAGAAGCACAGTCATCAAGAGGAGATATCACCTGTACAATGATCTGTGTCAAACTGTAGCAGCAATCGTAATATATAATTGTAGTTACACTGGTAAATATGTTCCTGGTTTCCAATATTCTTGTGAGTCTCATATGTATTTGATGATCTGTAGACGACTTAGAGGGCTTAACTGTCAATGCAGTTTAGAGATCTGTGCAAAATAATTTTACCATTGAAAGTCCCATGTGCAGAAAGAAAGGAAAGGTAGATGTTGCTTCGATACTGGCGGCATCAGTAATTCGGATAGTAAATTCCATAAGAACCAATTATAACGCTTGGTTCATTCCCATTCTTTGTGCTGGGATACAGGAGCCTCTACATAGCAGTGGGAACGTTTGTGTGTGTTGAAAGCAGGAAGGGTAACATGTGATGGATTGGGTACCACGTTAGATCCTCGAGGAAGACTGCATTCGGCGTTATTCTGCGCTATTTTCGTAAACAGGTTCTGTTAGGGGAATAATTTCCATGCATACAAGCTGAGACATCAAGAAAGCGAGCGTTAACTATTTCTGGGACATTATACAATTTCCATGAGGTTGACTTGGTTATTTTAGATAGTCATGTGGCTTCAGTATAACATTGGGAACGTTGCTAGATGTTCTTGCGATGGTATGTAGCTACACGAGGCGTTGTGTCAGTCACGCTGGGCAGTTAAGTAGGGTTAGACTCGTCTCTCAGTGACGCTAGGAACAATGCACCCTGTGTTACTCTGTCATCAATGGTAAAGACACATGCTGACCGGAAGTGTCTCGCATATGGTAACTGCATGAGCGAGCCTTGGAGTTCTGTGAAGTAAGTATAACACTGGCTGTATATCCGAAAATAGAGACGACTTTCACCTGCGTCCGGCAGCGGCTCATGGCTGTGACAGTGCCCGCATGCCTGGAGCATCTGCGCCCCCACTCGGTTGCGTCAGCAATGATGTCTAGGTGAACACGTATTTCGAGAGGAATTTCTCAGGCATCAAGTATGAAAGGGATGTCGACGCCTCATGCTTGAGGGCACCTGTGTGTAGTTTGACAGCTTATGGCTGCATCACTTTGCTGAGGCTGCTGTGGACAGTGGACATGGAGTGGCGGAGGGTGTTTGCATGCATTGATTGCATGTCCATTGGATTATTTTGCGAGTGTGTCTATAGGCTGTGCAGTGCGTTATTTGGACAGTTTACGAGTTGATTTCGTGTTTGCACATCAGTGTACTACATTATTTAGGAGTTTGTATGTCTGTGCTGAAATTATTTTGCTAAATTAGGAGTTGTTTGTGTGTCCGGAGAGCATTATTTAGAAGTAGTTTACAGGTCTGCAGACTGTGTATTGTGACCCCAAGCACATCAGGACGAGTGTTTTGAGTCATTGTGATAAATATACTCCATCCCTAAATAAAATGTTCCAAAATAAATAGAGTATACTCCTTCCTTACTCTCCCCAGCAGCCCAGCGCGGGCTGAGTCATTTTTGTGCCATTTTCCCCCACCAGATCAGCATCTTGGATTACATCACAGGAGGGATGACAGTACTGTCTGGTGACAGAACTGTGTACTAGCTCAGCTCATGGTGGAGAGGCTGCCTGCAAAATAAAGACTCATGTCCATCACAGGCAGAATCATTTTACCACCATTTCACCCCACCGTCTTGGATTATGTCATGCAACAGATGACAGCGCTCTCTGTTGGTGGTACTGTGTACTAGTTCTAGACCTTGTGGTGAACACATTGCTTGCCGCCATCTTGGATAACGGTACTTGCATCTTCAGCTGATGTCAAGGCTGCCATCTTGAATTACATCACGGAAAGGATGACAGCGCGCTCTGGTGGTGGTACTGTGTACTAGGTCAGTTGGTGTGCAGACCTCCTGGCGAACACACTGGGTGGTGGTGCTGTCTCTAATTGTTTAAATAGAGACTGGTGGATTATTTCAACAGTTGATGATTAGCAAGCATGTTTGCAGAGTCTTTTAGATGGATTATTATTTTGACAATTTACAAGTTGTTTGGCTCTCTGGACGAAAATGTGTTGCATTATTTACAAGTGGTTTGCAGGTCTGTAGGCTGTGCAATGCGCTATTTTGACAGTTTACAATTAGCAAGCGTGTGTGTAGAGCATTATACATGAGTTATTTAGGAGTAGTTTGCAGGTCTGTATGCTGTGTGGCATGTCAAAGCGTGTGTTCTTTATCACTGTGATAATAAATTGTTCCAAAATAAATAAAGTACACTCCTTCCTCTCTCCACCAGCCCAGTGCAGGCTGAGTCCTTTTCCCAGCAATCCCTAGGAAGAGGTGGTGGCCGGGTGACTTAGGTTAGTGGAGGTGAGCCTTGTTTCCCGAATTTTCTTAGGTTAGTAGAGAAACCCCAAGTGATCTTTCTTTACCGCCAAAATTTGAACTTGGCTCCAGTTCCTAGGAGGAGGTGGCAGTCGGGTGACTTAGGTTAGTGGAGGTAAACTTTCTTTCGCGCCATTTTCTTAGCTTAGTAGAGACATGCATATTGACCAATCTTTACAGCCAAAATTCAAATTTGGCGCCAGTTCCCAGGAAGAGGCGGCGGTTGGGTGACTTAGGTTAGTGGAGGTAGCCTAAGTGACCCATCTTCCCGCGATTTTCTTAGGTTAGTAGAGGTGTGATGCATTATCCTGTTGGAATTTGAACTTCCCCCTGTTTTTCTGGGGGAGGGGAGAGGAGGGAGGTAGGTTAGTGGAGGTTGCCCAATTGACCTATCTTCCCGCCAAAATTGAAACTTCCTGCCAAAATCCGCCATCTTGTATGACGTCACGACCGCCATCTTGGATGACGTCATCACTGACATCTCAAATAATGGTACTTTGTGCCAGAACATAGGTTGTCCCAATACTTATAATATATATTTACGAGCCAAAACATTATGATCACCTGCCTAATAGCTTGTTGGTCCATCTTAGGAACACACTACAACATCGATTTTGTGTACTGTCGATTCTACAATTTGTTGGTTTGTGAAAGTATGTGGCATCGGGTTCTACACACAAGTCATGTAATTCCCGTAAATAACGGGCCACTGATATGTTCTTGTGGTGATAGCTACCGAGAAGGGTTCCATCAGATTCACTTCAGGCGAATCTGGTGGCCAAGGCATCATGCTCTTTAAACCACAGCATCACGATTTTGGCTCGAAGGGACAGACAGTTACACTGCTGAAAGGTGATATCTCTATCAGGGAAGATATGAAGTATGAGAGGATGTAGGCGGTCTTAGATTACCACTACAGGTCCAATGCAAGCGCAGGAGAATGTTTTCCATAGCACAATACTGCTCCGTCCCGTGGTGCTGTGCATGTTTGGAGCCACCGTCTGCCTCGATGACTGCATCTGTGGGGACGACCATCGACCTGGTGTAGCAGGAAACACGATTCATTCGAAGAACCGACACGTTTCCAATGATCCACAGTCGAATTCCGATGACCCTGTGCCCACTGCAGTCGTAATTTGTCGATGTCGTCGGTTCAACATGTCTGCTGCGGAGTTCCATATCCACCAATGTACCACGAACAGTGTACTCCGAAACACTCGTGTGTGCCCCAACACTGCTCGTTCGGCAGAGATACCACAGATTCTAGTTTACATAGCAGAAAAGCCTCTGAATCCCACGTTATATGAAGAGTCCTGGACATCAAACCACTTAGCACACAGCTGTGGTTTCATTGTTCTTCTGCCACTTTCCGTAGATGCTCACGACTGTAGCACGTCATGATTCGACCAACTTCGCCGTTTTCGAGATACTCGTTCACAGGCTCTGCATAATAATAATCAGCCCTTATCAGAGTCGCTTACCTCAATGGATTTCCCCCTTTGCAGCCCATATCTTCGCTAGGCTAACCTCCCGTCCGTCTCTGCTCGGCTTACATACTTTCCTTACCACGTTACGTGCCCACAGTGCCACCAGGCGGCATAAAACGTCGCGGTAACAGTGGTCAGAATGTTTTGGCTGTTCAGTGTAAAATTGTTAAGTATGTAGGGCTGCCGCCCCTGCATATTGTGGACAATATACTTAGTGCATGGGCCGGCCGGTGTGGCCGAGCGGTTCTAGGCACTTCAATATGGAACCGTGCAACCACTACGCTCGCAGGTTCGAATCCTGCCTCGGGCATGGATGTGTGTGATGTCCTTAGATTAGTTAGGTTCAAGTAGACCTAAGTTCTAGGGGACTGATGACCTCAGATGTTAAGTCCCACAGCGCTCAGAGCCATTTTAACTTAGGTGTATGTTTCACAGGCCAGGTACGGCCCTTCCTCACCTAGGAGGTTATTTGTAAACAAAAGAGGCAAGGTGCTGTGTACAGCCAAGCCACCAGCACTCGCCACGCCATTCCCATAACTACCTGGTGTGCAAATTGCAGCACACAGCGCTGCAGTCGCGGGCGCTAATTTGCGTGCACACGGTCGCATGCTCACGTGATACCTTCCACAGACATGTTCGTAAGTCGGCGCTCCGCCCACTGAGAGACAGTTACGTCACGAACTCCGAGCAACCGACAGCTGCGACCCCGCTTACTGCTGCAGCCAAGATGCTGAGCCACGTCCGCCGCTGCGCTTCCACCAGCCGCTCCGAGGGCACCGCTTCGCAGTATTTGTTGTGACTGCCGACGTGCTCATTGCGTAGTGAGACCACAGGGTTACCAGCAGACTGCCTACGAACCTTCAGCCTCATAGGGCCGTGTCGTCACAGCACCTTCTGCTCATCAGGAAACTGACTAGTTCCTAGGAGGAGGTGGCAGTCGGGTGACTTAGGTTAGTGGAGGTAAACTTTCTTTCGCGCCATTTTCTTAGCTTAGTAGAGACATGCATATTGACCAATCTTTACAGCCAAAATTCAAATTTGGCGCCAGTTCCCAGGAAGAGGCGGCGGTTGGGTGACTTAGGTTAGTGGAGGTAGCCTAAGTGACCCATCTTCCCGCGATTTTCTTAGGTTAGTAGAGGTGTGATGCATTATCCTGTTGGAATTTGAACTTCCCCCTGTTTTTCTGGGGGAGGGGAGAGGAGGGAGGTAGGTTAGTGGAGGTTGCCCAATTGACCTATCTTCCCGCCAAAATTGAAACTTCCTGCCAAAATCCGCCATCTTGTATGACGTCACGACCGCCATCTTGGATGACGTCATCACTGACATCTCAAATAATGGTACTTTGTGCCAGAACATAGGTTGTCCCAATACTTATAATATATATTTACGAGCCAAAACATTATGATCACCTGCCTAATAGCTTGTTGGTCCATCTTAGGAACACACTACAACATCGATTTTGTGTACTGTCGATTCTACAATTTGTTGGTTTGTGAAAGTATGTGGCATCGGGTTCTACACACAAGTCATGTAATTCCCGTAAATAACGGGCCACTGATATGTTCTTGTGGTGATAGCTACCGAGAAGGGTTCCATCAGATTCACTTCAGGCGAATCTGGTGGCCAAGGCATCATGCTCTTTAAACCACAGCATCACGATTTTGGCTCGAAGGGACAGACAGTTACACTGCTGAAAGGTGATATCTCTATCAGGGAAGATATGAAGTATGAGAGGATGTAGGCGGTCTTAGATTACCACTACAGGTCCAATGCAAGCGCAGGAGAATGTTTTCCATAGCACAATACTGCTCCGTCCCGTGGTGCTGTGCATGTTTGGAGCCACCGTCTGCCTCGATGACTGCATCTGTGGGGACGACCATCGACCTGGTGTAGCAGGAAACACGATTCATTCGAAGAACCGACACGTTTCCAATGATCCACAGTCGAATTCCGATGACCCTGTGCCCACTGCAGTCGTAATTTGTCGATGTCGTCGGTTCAACATGTCTGCTGCGGAGTTCCATATCCACCAATGTACCACGAACAGTGTACTCCGAAACACTCGTGTGTGCCCCAACACTGCTCGTTCGGCAGAGATACCACAGATTCTAGTTTACATAGCAGAAAAGCCTCTGAATCCCACGTTATATGAAGAGTCCTGGACATCAAACCACTTAGCACACAGCTGTGGTTTCATTGTTCTTCTGCCACTTTCCGTAGATGCTCACGACTGTAGCACGTCATGATTCGACCAACTTCGCCGTTTTCGAGATACTCGTTCACAGGCTCTGCATAATAATAATCAGCCCTTATCAGAGTCGCTTACCTCAATGGATTTCCCCCTTTGCAGCCCATATCTTCGCTAGGCTAACCTCCCGTCCGTCTCTGCTCGGCTTACATACTTTCCTTACCACGTTACGTGCCCACAGTGCCACCAGGCGGCATAAAACGTCGCGGTAACAGTGGTCAGAATGTTTTGGCTGTTCAGTGTAAAATTGTTAAGTATGTAGGGCTGCCGCCCCTGCATATTGTGGACAATATACTTAGTGCATGGGCCGGCCGGTGTGGCCGAGCGGTTCTAGGCACTTCAATATGGAACCGTGCAACCACTACGCTCGCAGGTTCGAATCCTGCCTCGGGCATGGATGTGTGTGATGTCCTTAGATTAGTTAGGTTCAAGTAGACCTAAGTTCTAGGGGACTGATGACCTCAGATGTTAAGTCCCACAGCGCTCAGAGCCATTTTAACTTAGGTGTATGTTTCACAGGCCAGGTACGGCCCTTCCTCACCTAGGAGGTTATTTGTAAACAAAAGAGGCAAGGTGCTGTGTACAGCCAAGCCACCAGCACTCGCCACGCCATTCCCATAACTACCTGGTGTGCAAATTGCAGCACACAGCGCTGCAGTCGCGGGCGCTAATTTGCGTGCACACGGTCGCATGCTCACGTGATACCTTCCACAGACATGTTCGTAAGTCGGCGCTCCGCCCACTGAGAGACAGTTACGTCACGAACTCCGAGCAACCGACAGCTGCGACCCCGCTTACTGCTGCAGCCAAGATGCTGAGCCACGTCCGCCGCTGCGCTTCCACCAGCCGCTCCGAGGGCACCGCTTCGCAGTATTTGTTGTGACTGCCGACGTGCTCATTGCGTAGTGAGACCACAGGGTTACCAGCAGACTGCCTACGAACCTTCAGCCTCATAGGGCCGTGTCGTCACAGCACCTTCTGCTCATCAGGAAACTGACTACAAGTTATCAGCCTTGTGGTTCTGCGTCGTTGTTAATCTTCCCTGCTCCTCAGTACATTGTTGTTCTCAAGTTTCGCAGACATTATTCTCAGAGGTTGTATGTAGCTCAGTTATTGTAAGAAACAGATGATGTTGAGGAGTGTATGTCTCACTTCAGCGAGTCTCGCTCCTCTAGCACAGGATAGATCAAAAATAATTGTGTGTGGAATACACTAATATTTCTGTTTCTCCTGATAAATTGATTTCTGGCGACACGTGCCTCTTTAGACACAAACGATTCAATTCTGCTTCCTAGTAAACAAAACACAGTGTCGATTATTGGTTAGGTAGCAACTGAAAAACTGACTTTCGGGGGAACAGAAACGACTTTCTCAGTGGAAAGTAAGCATACAGAGAGAAAATGTAGTCCGACGTACCTCAAGAAGCCTGACAGGATTGTTTCTGTTCTGGACTAGTGTAGATACTTACAAACAATGACTATATAGTGAAATACGGAATTGCCCCTCTGCATACTGTTTTGAGTCAAAATCCTCCAATTTTTAGCAGTAACCATTTATGAAATATTAACTTTATCGAAATGGGATGGCAGATAAAGTTATTAGGCAGTTATGTAATAGGAAATTAGGAAACTAGTGCCACCAGCCAACAATGCTAAACAACTTCACTGTTCCTAAATACAGATATAGCCGCAGATGATGGACACTACTCGTTGCTTCCAAAGTCTGCAAGTAGATTTTCAATTTCTAGATGCACAGTGCCCACTCCACAACACTTAGATACACTGTAATAGATCCTTTTAAGCAGATTAAAATGGAATCTGAGCTTTATAAAGGTTTTTGCTGCATTCTTTAACCCGTGGAAAAATGTTCCTTTTGGAGCACAAAAAGGCTAATATGTCCCTGTTTTAATAGATTCTGAGAGAAAAATGGGATACCAGCTGCCTCATTCTGCCTTCCTCCAGTGGCTAGCACACTGGACTCGCAATCGGGAGGACGACGGTTCAATCCCGCGTCCGGCCATCCTGATTTAGGTTTTCCGTGATTTCCCTAAATCGCTCCAGGCAAATGCCGGGATGGTTCCTTTGAAAGGGCACGGCCGGCTTCTTTCGCCGTCCTTCCCTAATCCGATGAGACCGATGACCTCGCTGTCTGGTCTCCTTCCCCCAAACAATCCAATCCAATCTGCCATCCTCCACATCTTTAAAAATTTTCCCAAAAAATTTGGCATGCGAACATACTCGTGCTCTTTTTAACATACAGCTCACCTCTTACTCCCACAAACTCTCCTAACTGTAATTCGATCACACACACTAGTCGCCCGCATCTCGTGGTCGTGCGGTAGCGTATTCGCTTCCCACGCACGGGTTCCCGGGTTCGATTCCCGGCGGGGTCAGGGATTTTCTCTGCCTCGTGATGGCTGGGTGTTGTGTGATGTCCTTAGGTTAGTTAGGTTTAAGTAGTTCTAAGTTCTAGGCGACTGATGACCTAAGATGTTAAGTCCCATAGTGCTCAGAGCCATTTGAACCATTTGAACACACACTAGTCCATCACTGTAAGTTGTTCACACCCTTCCACTCCCACTTGCCCATTCTCACTCACACATTCAGTCCATCTCGTTGTCATGATCACTTTGTGTCTCGCTGTCATTGTCTCTCGTGTCACAGCCACAATCCCCTCCATTCTGTCCTACTACTACTGTTCCTCTCACTGTCACTGTCTCCTTCTTGCTCTGTCTTCCTGCTAATGTCTAACTCCTATCTTCCTGCAACTTCTGTGTCTTTTCACTGTCACTATCTCTCTCTACATCTGCATCTACATCCATACTCCGCAAACCACCTGACGGTGTGTGGCGGAGAGTACCTTGAGTACCCATATCGGTTCTCCCTTCTATTCCAGTCTCGTATTGTTTGTGGAAAGAAGGATTGTCGGTATGCCCCTGTGTGGGCTCTAACCTCTCCGATTTTATCCTCATGGTCTCTTCGCCAGATATACGTAGGAGGGAGCAATATACTGCTTGACTCCTCGGTGAAGGTACGTTCTTGAAACTTCAACAAAAGCCCGTACCGAGCTACTGAGCGTCTCTCCTGCAAAGTCTTCCACTGGAGTTTATCTATAATCTCCGTAACGCTTTCGCGATTACTAAATGATCCTGTAACGAAGCGCGCTGCTCTCCGTTGGATCTTCTCTCTGTCTTCAATCAACCCTATCTGGTACGCATCCCACACTGGTGAGCAATATTCAAGCACTGAGCGAACAAGTGTACTGTAACCTACTTCCTTTGTTTTCGGATTGCTTTTCCTTAGGATTCTGCCAATGAATCTCAGTCTGGCATCCGCTTTACCGCCGATCAACTTTATATGATCATTCCATTTTAAATCACTCCTAATGCCTACTCCCAGATAATTTATGGAATTAACTGGTTCCAGTTGCTGACCAGCTATATTGTAGCTAAATGATAAAGGATCTTTCTTTCTATGTATTTGCAGCACATTACACTTGCCTACATTGAGATTCAATTGCCATTCCCTGCACCATGCGTCAATTCGTTGCAGATCCTCCTGCATTTCAGTACAATTTTCCATTGCTACAACCTCCTCCTCGTTGCTATTGTCATAGGTTGTCTCTCATGATCACTGGCTCTCACCCATTTCCACTTTCTCCCTTTCTTTATTCCTCGCCCACTGGCACTACGCGTCAGTCTTCTCCTAGCACTGTTCTGTCACTTTCATCTATGTCCCAGTGTCACTACGTCCCCTCTTTCTCTCATACTGCCATTGTCCCCATCGTCCTTTCTATACCATAACCACTGTCTAAACTTTCCAGTCTTTATTACTATTCTGTCTCTTTCCCATTGCCACTGTCTCCTCCTCTCTCAGTATAAAAAAAGCGAGACTATGTTAGCACGCAAAAAGTTTTGGGAATAAATTTAAAGATACTGAGGAAGGTAGAATTAGGCAGCTGGTACACCATTTTTCAGTCAGTGTCTTTTGAAAGAGAAACATCTTAGCCATTTTTGTGCTTCAGTAGGAGCATTTTTCCGCTGGTCACTTTCTTTCCCTTCTGCAACAGTGCATGTCACTCATATGAAAATAACTTTATGGGTCAGTAAAATTTTGATGGTTTGCTTATGTGAAATTGATAAAACGCAAAACTATTCTTATGTGTCAGACTGGTCCCTAGGTGCACAAAAATTTTGCATGTGCTTCAGTACTGTAACTTGTGCTTCCCAGAACAGGATATTTCTCCGTGCTACATCATTTTATTAACTATGTTTTCGTTTCACACCGGATATTACATGCGTATAAGTAGGATAACATTGAACCTCCGTATATCGGAAACGGATAAACACGTCAAGATAATTTTCAAGGTTGTACGATATAGGGATCTTAGGAATATATGGAAAAACTTGCAGCTATTTGCTGTGCATAGACGTCTTGGAATCCACGGCTCGGTTTAGTAACAAAAACCATGTTTTGGGGAGTTTCTCGATAAAGCATAAATATTTTTGAAAACGGGAAGATGGCACTTCTACATAAATGCCTAGAGTATGTACAGATAAAATTTGAGGTATTTACTGCGGTTATTTATTATTTAGATTTCGTCCCGCACCAGATTTTACATGCGTATTTTACGTTCACAAGTAGGGTAACGTTGAACTTCAGTATCATGGAAACGGATGAAGATATCAAGACAAATTTCCCCGGGTTCCCGGGTTCGATTCCCGGCGGGGTCAGGGATTTTCTCTGCCTCGTGATGGCTGGGTGTTGTGTGCTGTCCTTAGGTTAGTTAGGTTTAAGTAGTTCTAAGTTCTAGGGGACTTATGACCACAGCAGTTGAGTCCCATAGTGCTCAGAGCCATTTGAACCATTTGAAGACAAATTTCTAGATCTTTCGATTGCGAGATATCGACAAAATTCCAGCCATTTTCCGTGCATAGCCATCTTGGATTCCACGGCTCGGTTTGGTGCCTAAAAACCAAATTTTTCGGGTTTTCTTAGAAACACCTATGCACTAAACGGTGCCTCCATATGCCACTTAAGGCCATGCAGCTTCAACACGGTACCACAGTTCATCAAGAGTAGTGACTGGCATATTGTGACGAGCTAGTTGCTCGGCCACCATTGACCAGACGTTTTCAGTTGGTGAGAGATCTGGAGAATGTGCTGGCCAGGGCAGCAGTCGAACATTTTCTTAGTGCATTAGCCTGCTGAAATGTAAGGTTTCGCAAGGATCGAATGAAGGGTAGAGCCACGGGTCGTATCACATCTGAAATGTAACGTCCACTGATCAAAGTGCCATCAATGCGAACAAGAGGTGACCGAGACGTGTAACCAATGGCACCCCATACCATCACGCCGGGTGATACTCCAGCATGGCGATGACGAATACACACTTCCAATGTGCATTCAACGCGATGTCGCCAAACTCGGATGCGACCATCATGATACTCTAAACAGAACCTGGATTCATCAGAAAAAATGACGTTTTGCCATTCGTGCACCCAGGTCCGTCGTTCAGTGCACCATCGCTGGCGCTCCTGTCTGTGATGCAGCGTCAAGGGTAACCGCAGCCATGGTCTCCGAGCTGATCGTCCATGCTGCTGCAAACGTCGTCGAACTGTTCGTGCAGATGGTTGTTGTCTTGCAAACGTCCCCATCTGTTGACTCAGGGATCGAGATGTGGCTGCACGATCCGTTACAGCCATGCGGATAAGATGCCTGTCATCTCGACTGCTAGTGATACGGGGCCGTTGGGATCCAGCACGGCGTTCCGTATTACCCTCCTGAACCCACCGATTCCAATTTCTGCTAACAGTCATTGGATCTCGACCAACGCGAGCAGCAATGTCACGATACCATAAACCACAATCGCGATAGGCTACAATCAAACCTTTATCAAAGTCGGAAACGTGATGGTACGTATTTCTCCTCCTTACACGTTGCATCACAACAACGTTTCACCAGGCAACGCCGGTCAACTGCTGTTTGTGTATGAGAAATCGGTTGGAAACGTTCCTCATGTCAGCACGTTGTAGGTGTCGCCACCGGCGCCAACCTTGTGTGAATGCTCTGAAAAGCTAATCATTTGCATATCACAGCATCTTCTTCCTGTAGGTTAAATTTCTCGTCTGTAGCACGTCATCTCCACGGTGTCGCAATTTTAATGGCCAGTAGTGTATAATGAGGCGCAAGGGCTCGGCCTTCCATTGATTTTCGCCCCTCTTTGACGTTCTTTGTCTCGATAACTTTCGAAGTACGGCGGTGGCGCCATCGGTGGGGATTGCGGCCATCCTGTCCAAGTTAAGTAACTTCCATGTATGTCCTTACCGCCCCTCGCTCACCCCCCCCCCCCCCCCCCGACCCTCCAACCCCGGTGAGGTTTATGCAACCACCACTGATTATTAATAATAACTGTTTAAAAATAATTTGCTTAAAATCTGATCAGCGAAACTTGGTTAATTGTAGCTAATTGTTCAGTGACAGTTAATTGTTTTAAACATTCTGTATTATGCTGTCTACTGAGTGACAGTGAGTTCATAGTTAATAGCAGCTGTTTATAAGTCAATTGCTTAAAAGCTGATCAGTGAATTTTGGTTAACTGTAGCTCACTATTCAGTGACTATTAATTGTTTTTATAATTCTGTACGTTGTGTGTGTGTTGAATGTCAGTGGGTTCATAATTACTGTCAGCTTTACAAGGAATTATTTGCTTAAAATCTGATCAGGTAATTTTGGTTAACTGTAGCTAACTTTTCAGTAACTGTTAATTGTTATTAAAATTCTGTATCTTTAGTGTCTACTGGGTGACAGGGGGTTCATAATAAATGGCAACTGCTTAAAAATCATCAAACTGCTCAGGGAATTTTTCTAACTGTAGTTAATTGTTTTTAAAAATCTATGCGTTTAGTGTATAGTTAATAACAGGTGGATCATAATTAGTGGCAGCTGCTAAAAATCATTTTTTTAAGTCTGCTGAGTCAATTTTGCTGTTGATTGTTTTTAAAACTCGTTTTACTTTAATGAAGACGAGTTATGTTTCAAAGATGATGAACGCTGAAGCAGTTATGTGGGAACCCCCAACTTCCATTAGGTTGACCCAATCCCAAATTTTCCCTCCCAAATTCCTAGTTATCACATAGAACATTAAATACACTTAAGAACGTTATTTCTTTAGTAGGAATTGTTTAAGTCTTTTAAGTAAGTTAATACTGTTGTTTTCTTAAGACCTGTGGAATCAACCACAATTCGACAATATTTATATTTGACAGTATTATGGAGAACAGTGTCCTAGACTGAGAGAAATGTATTGCTTGATCTTTAATATAACACTTATGCATTATGCTTACATTGTGTTGTTGGCGTCTGTGTAAACAATTTCCTCATATATAAGTTTGTAGTCTTCAATGGACAGTGTCATTTTGGATAAAATAATTTTGGATACTGGGCTACGCCATTGTAAACTACTAAAACAACTAAATTGCTGACTTTTCGACCTACCTGCTGAGATCCCCTTCAGAGTGGTTCACTGCAGGGCTGCAGGGAATCACCCTGAAGAGGACCCAGCAAGTCGGTCGAAACGTCGGCAATTTAGTTGTTTTAGTATGTTACAATGACACAGTCCCATACTCAAAATTATATTTTATCTAAAATTTCCACATAGTTTACAGGTATATAATTAAAAGTATAGGCAGACAGAACAAAGTTTACAATCTGTTTGGTCTTAACTGTTCGAATGGTTTACTTGCACACTAGTCAAATTTCATGTGTTCTAATTCTCCAAGTAAACATATTCCAGAACAATGTTAAACACGGCACAGCAACTGTCCTGTAAGCTGTCCACCGGTTTACACCACACAACGTAGAAGCAACTGACACAAAATACAGTGAAGCAAGTTGTAAATACGGTTTGTTGGTGTGTAATATAATTACACAGTATACCACAGGGTCAAACTGTAGTTGTAAACTGTAGCTTCCAGTCTGGTAATACTACGTTTTTTAGTCAAGGGAGAGGTAAAAAAAGAGAGCTGGTATGTTTTCAGTTATCCAGTTTTACAAATTTTTCAAGGTCACCAAACTACCCACTTTCGACTACATGCGAAATCGCAATTGAAAAGATAGATGTAGATTACGTAGATATAACACTATTTTAGCATTTTTCGCAAGGTAATGGATAAGAAGACAAATACACGTATGCAAAGTTTTTATTAATCTTTGCACATACTTGACATACAGACAACAATTCTTTTTATATCTGTTTCGCTCAGTCCGGAGCCGCGTGACTGCTACGGTCGCAGTTTTGAATCCTGCCTCGGGCATGGATGTGTGTCATGTCCTTAGGTTAGTTAGGTTTAAGTAGTTCTCAGTTCTAGGGGACTGATGACCATAGATGTTAAGTCCCATAGTGCTCAGAGCCAATATATCTGTTTGCTGCAGTTTTACTAACATTCAGCTTAATATTATACATCATTTATTGAATTTATTATTATTTATTAAATGTACATTACATCTATTATTATTTATTAAATCTGTCATTACTTATTAAGGCTACATCTGAATCATCCAATTCTTTCTTCAGCCAGTAATTTTAGAAATCTAATACATTTCTAACTTTCCCCTTGTGAACTATTTCTTGTACACCCTTGGATATTAGCTCTGCTCCTTCTTGCAATTCTGCTATCGAAGACCATTTGGGAATTTTAATTTTGGATTTTATTTCCTGCATTACACTATTCTTAAGGCATACCTCATCTTCTGGGATGTGCATTATCAGCTGTCACTCATCACATTGCTGCAGAATTTCCATATAGAACTTTAAGTTTATAACCCCTTCAAACGAATGTCTGTCAAATGTATTATTCCCCTCAGTTTAAAACTCTGTAAACGTCTTTTCAGATGTCAGATGCATAATGTCCAGTCCATCATATTTCAATGCAGTGTAACCAATCTTTCTAAGCAGATTCAAACAGTATTGGAGTTTAAGAAACTAATTATTCAAGTATCTTTTGATACAGTAAAATCCTAACTAAGATACAAGCATATGGGATTGGTTCCCAAATATGTGAGTGGCTCGAAGACTTCTTAAGGGGCGCCGGAGGTGATCAAATCCAAAAAATTACGATTTTTTTTGCTACCGAAAATTAATTGGAACATTTCTCTTTAATGTAAACTTTGAATTATTGTTCTACTCGCCCTAGAAGTGGAGTTATTACCATTTTCCCCCACGCCTGCAGAGGAAATGGGCGGCCGCTGAATGCATCTAACACCCTCTCGTGACTTCCTGGCGAACTGCTTGGGATTTTCTCGGCCTGTTACGCATACAGCGCCTTAAGTTACGCATACAGCGAGTGTGCAATGGTTGGCTACATTTTTTTCTATGACAAATGAAGCGTTAAGAGCGCGGAACATCGTCTCTTTGCTGTTTACCGTTTCGAATTAGTTCAGTGTTGCGCCTGTTGTTGGTAGTATTATACTTTTTGTGTAAAGCGTTGTTCTGGTTACGATGTCACGTTTTAGTAACCGTGTATATAAGAAGAGGAAGAACATAGGGAAAAGAAAATTAACACTAATACCAAGTTGCGATACTACAATTACTGAAACAGTGCGTTGTTCTGCTAAGCAACACATGGCCGGCCATAGCCCTGCGACATCTTCTAGCAAGAAGCTGACTGGTGGGAGTGACAGATTTCGTGAATATGTTAGTGAAAGTGGTGATATTAACGAAGTACTGAATATTGGATTATTATCTTCTGTGCTGAAAGAAAGTGTTCTGTGCAAAATGTGTTCAAGTGTAGAAGTGGGACTAGAGATAACAAAGCACTTTGGTTTAGCTTGGGAGATGAAGATAATCTGTGCATGTTGCAAGTATCAAGTGACATTCTACAATTCACATGCCAGTCTCTTTGGTGAAAATGGACGATCTAGAGTGTCTGATGTGAATGTTCGACTTATGTATGGTCTTCGATCCATTGGAAAAGGGTCTGCTGCTGGTGAACTGTTTTGTGGTATTATGAACTTGCCATCGCCTCCAAGCAAATTTGGGTACTACTGTGAACTGGTAGGATCCTCTGTTGAAGATGTGGCTTTGAAAACCATGAAGGAAGCAGTGGAGGAATCTGTAGAAATGAACGGTGGTTCTAGGGATTTGGTAGTGGCATTAGATGGTTCTTGGCAAAAGAGGGGTCATAAATCCCTGAATGGGGTTGTAACTGCTACTTGTGGTGATAGTGCAAAAGTGATAGATGTTGAAATATTATCAAAACATTGTAGGTGCAAAAATAAAATCAAAGGAGAGCACAGTGGAACCTGTGAGGCAAATTTTAGTGGATCAAGTGGAGCAATGGAAGTGGATGGAGTGAAACAAATTTTTGAACATTCAGTTCCCAGATGCAATGTTAGGTACAAATACTACCTTGGAGATGGTGACTCCAAAGGTTTCAAGACTATAGAGGAACTGAAACCATATGGAAATGAATTTGTAGTTGAAAAGTTGGAATGCATTGGGGCATGTGCAAAAGTGTATGGGTGCACGGCTTTGAAGGCTCAAACAAACTTTGGGTTCAAGTAAGCTCAGTGATGGAAAGACAATAGGAGGGAGAGGCAGGCTTACTGATGAGGTGATTGAACGTCTACAGAGATACTATGGGTATGCTATAAGGCAAAATACTAGTAATGTTAATGACATGCGAAAAGCAGTGTGGGCATTGTTCCTTCATACTGCCTCTTCCAATGAATACCCTCAACACAGCCTGTGCCCAAAAGATTCCTGGCGCAAATATAATGCAAAAAAGGACTATGATCAAAAACACGGTTTGCCAGCAGCTGTGATAAATGCAATAAAACCAATTTTTCATGACTTAGCGCAGCCAGAATTGTTACACAAATGTCTACACGGAAAGACGCAGAATCCTAATCAGAGCGTAAACAATTTGATTTGGAAAGTGATTCCTAAAAGGGTGTTTGTAAGCATAAAAATACTGCACTTTGGCATTTATGATGCAATAGCAACCTACAACCAAGGGAACAGTGTGAAGTGCGAAGTTCTGAAGGCATTAGGATTTACAGCTGGGGTGAACACTGTACGACCACTAAGAAATATTGACAGAGAAAGGATAAGAGGAGCAGAAAGAAGAGAGAGGCATATGAAGTATGATGGAACAACAGGCCAGAAAAGAAGACAGAAGAGGAAGCTTTTGGAGGATGAAGAAGAAGACCCTGATAATCCATCCTATAGGGCAGGAATGTATTGAGAAACTATGATAGCCATTTCCTGTAAATTAGAATTTTTCGAATATAAGGAACATTTTCTCAAAATCCACTCAAGCTAGAGATATGAAATTTTTATACAGCACTCCTAGTGGTCAAACTTACATTGTAACACAGGCATTTGGAAATATGTTCAGTAGTTTCATTTCAGTTTAATTATAAAGCAATTATTTGTAAAAAAATTTGGGTCATTAATAAAAAAAATAATTGGAAGGAAACTAGAAAAGATACTCCAAAATCCCTCTGTCATAACTGCAATACTAAACCACTCTATATGTAAAAAAAAAATTCTTTTTTTTCTATTTGGTAGTTTATTCATAAATGTTCCTCAAACTTAGTGATTTTAACATGGGCAGCATAGGCACCTCTGGCTCCCCTTAAGTAATAGAACCCAGTACTTTGTACTCGATGGTGAGTGTTCATCGAAGGTGAGGGTATCATCTGGAGTGTCCCAGGGAAGTGTGGTAGTTTTCTATCTACATAAATGATCTTTTGGATAGGGTGGATAGCAATGTGCGGCTGTTTGCTGATAATGCTGTGGTGTACGGGAAGGTGTCGTCGTTGAGTGACTGTAGGAGGATACAAGATGACTTGGACAGGATTTTTGATTGGTGTAAAGAATGACAGCTAACTCTAAATGTAGATAAATGTAAATTAATGCAGATGAATAGGAAAAAGAATCCCATAATGTTTGAATACTCCATTAGTAGTGTAGTGCTTGACACAGTCACGTCGATTAAATATTTGGGCGTAACATTGCAGAGCGACATGAAGTGGGACAAGCATGTAATGGCAGTTGTGGGTAAGGCGGATAGTCGTCTTCAGTTCATTGGTAGAATTTTTGGGAGATGTGGTTCATCTGTAAAGGAGACCGCTTATAAAACACTAATACGACCTATTCTTGAGTACTGTTCGAGCGTTTGGGATCCCTATGAGGTCGGATTGAGGGAGGACATAGAAGCAATTCAAAGGCGGGCTGCTAGATTTGTTACTGGTAGGTTTGATCATTACGCGAGCGTTACGGAAATGCTTCAGGAACTCGTGTGGGAGTCTCTAGAGGAAAGGAGGCGTTCTTTTCGTGAATCGCTACTGAGGAAATTTAGAGAACCAACATTTGAGGCTGACTGCAGTACAATTTTACTGCCGCCAACTTATATTTCGCGGAAAGACCACAAAGATAAGATAAGAGAGATTAGGGCTCGTACAGATTTATATCTGTCCCTCGTTCTGTTTGGGAGTGGAAAGGGAGAGAAGATGCTAGTTGTGGTACGAGGTACCCTCCGCCACGCACCGTATGGTGGAATGCGGAGTATGTATGTAGATGTAGATGTAGATGTAGATGTAGCAAACTCCCTGGTATTCATTGTTATCTGCGATTTCATCAGTGTATGACCACTTTCCGTATCTTGTATGCCCGATCATATCCAGATTTTTCCATATACTGTGTTCAAAATCATTTGTAAGCCGTGCTGCACATTTGCAGTGGCTTGTTCTTTTTGCAATAACAGTTTATACTCTCCCTTTGTGGGAACTATTTTCGTGAGATGCACCAGTTTCAGTTGTTTGACCTCCATTTCCAGTTTTCTTTTTTAATGCGTTTAACACATTAACTGCTCATAAAGATGCTACTGAAGTTTGTTCGATATGGTGGTTCCTTTTTTTTAGGTCTGTCAAATTATTTGTGGTAACCAATTCTAATTTGGAAGAATCGAAATTTGACAGTATTCTGGAAAACAATGTACTAGATTGACAATAATGTGTTTCTCCAGTTTTAACATATCACTTATGTACAACACTTTTATCGTCTTTGTTGGAGTCTGTTTCAACAGTTTCCACATAATTTACACGTAAATAACTGAAGCTGTAGACAGGTAGAACATAGTTAATAATCTTTTTGGTCTTCATGTCTATAAAGTTTACTTCAACACCAGTCAGATTTCTTGTATTCTTACTGCCCCAGTAGACAACCTGCAGGATATTGCGAAACACTGCACAGCAACTGTTCTGTAAGCTACGTGTTAGGCTAAACCACAGAAAAGCGACTGGTACAAAGTACAGCAGAGCACGTTATAAATACTGTATGTTCACGTTTAATACACATAAACAGTGTTCTATAGGGTCAAAGACACCATCGATTGTATAGTTATAAATCGTAGCCTCCAATTTGGTAATACCATGTTCTTTAGTCAGGGTAGACGTAAATGTTTCTCATAGGCGCGTATCATGAAATGGATAAGATGGTTGCCAATATCTTTGTTCTTGTCGCCTGACATAAATTTCTTATATATCTTTATTTTAGATTTGGATTCATCCATGTTAAACAGTCCAGTCATTGTTTACAATCACATTACTGTTTCGTTGGTAGTCTTGTTGTAAACGGAAGTCTTGGCTGATATTAAGAAATCACAAATCTCCAGTTTGTTAAAAATCCCATAAAAATTTGCGTTATATACAGGTTCAGAAGGTAACAATCGTCTGCACGAAGCTGCTGCAGTATTGCAGGCAGAACATGTATTTTGACGTCCGGCAATTCTACTTTATGTGGTATACCCGCAGGATTTTATATTTCCTCGAAATGGTTTCAAGCACTTCCTTGCCGATTTTTCCCAGTATCTCTTGCTATCACATAGATGCTGTATCTCACGGAGAAAATCTTGGAGCATTTACGAGGTAAATAACTGTTAAATACGCCACACACTTCGTTCTTTAACATTAAGATCGTCACTTCTCTAATTTTTCTTAACAGTTCACTTGATCACAGATTTTAACCATCATAAAACGGACACATAACGGACTGCACATACGTACATTTGAATTCTTCTTGCTGAGAAGTGTGCCATTTTTGGTGTTAGTCGTGTTACCGATATCAATAGCAAGATTGTCCGAGTTCTTCAAAAATAACCACAAACCAAAGTGTTCATCAGTTGAACCCGTCCTTTTCCTAAGAAGCTGAGGGATGTTAAATACTTAGGGGCAAGAAATGTTGACACTTCGTGCTATGACAGGAAAGTGATGAGCTGCAGCTGTGAAAGCTTCTTATATATTCTAAGATCCAAGATGATGCCACTTCTGAAACCATGATCATATCTTCAGTTCCCGTCAAACCCCCCCCCCCCCCCCCCCCCCCCGCATAAAGCTCTTACCGAATTGCGTTATTTTGTATGTGTGTGTCTGTGTGAGTGCGTGTGCGTAGCTGAGGATGGGATAGCGACAATGACAATGTTCATGAGGAGATGAAGTTTTACTCAAAAGTTAAAGTATGTACAGGGGAATCATAAAAGATGTCTGTGGTAAGCTGCCCCCTCATGTGGCATTGTAGTTCCACGTCAAATAACCTGGGACACTGTGTCACTTAAATCTGGCTTACAGCAGCTTATAATGCGGAATACCGTGTTGTATAAACAAAGGTACTATGATGCATAATACGGTGTACTGCACTGCATAATCCGGGTACCATTTAGTAATATCCCGTACGTGTGGGGTTTGTCGTCATCGCTGCCTCCGCCTCTGCTGTACACACCCACACAAATTAGCGCAATTTGGATAGGAATTTACAATTGGATTGCAACCACAAGAAATTTAGAAGGGTTGGTCTGAACTGACATCATGAACACATGCTCAGAATAGGTATCAGCTTTGATCTCTGAAGATTATAGGAAGATTTTCAGCAGCTGTTGATCAGTTATCTGTCATAGCGGAAAGTGTCAATAAGTTTTGCTCAAAAGTGCTTGACATCCATTAACTTCTTGGGAAGGAGACAAGTCCAACTGAAGAACGCTTTGGTTTGTGGTTATTAGTGGAGAACTTATAGTCTTATTAATGATATTGGTAACGTAAAAAGATATATAACAAATTTGTATGTCAGATCAAAAGCTCAGGAGTGAACAAAGAAATTTGTAATCCTTTTGCAAAGTGCCATGACATGCATCTAGAGGAAACGTTTATGTCTTCCTTGGCGAAAAAACATGGTATTACCAGACTGGAAGCAATGTCTCAAAACTACAGAACTGATGGTATCTTTGACCAAGTGGAAGACTGTCTCAGTGTGTTAACCACAATGAACAGTATTTACACTCTGCTTTTCTGTGCTGTACATCAATTGCTTTCATGTGCTGTAGACCAACATACAACTTAAAAAAAAAAACAGTTGCTGTGTTGTGTTTAACACTGTTCTGCAATATGTCTACTGGGGACATAAGAATACATGAAAGTTGACTAGTATCCAAATAAACCTTATCGACAATCAAGACAAAAACGTTTACAAACTATGTTCTGCCTGCCTATAATTTGAATTATTTACCTGTGAACTATGTGATGATTGTTAACACAGACTCCAACAAAGACGATATACGTATTATACATAAGTGCTATATTAAAGCTCGAGAGACATATTTTTGTCAATCTAGGATTGATACTGACAAACTAGGATTGGTTCCTACGAATAATGATATTCCAAAGGTCTTAACCCTTGTGTCCACGTTGGGTTACCTGGGTAAACTGGTAAATATACAGCAAATTTTTCATGCGTATCGAATCTAGTATACACAAGCCACAGCTTATTCCTCATTTGCCTCTTTATATAAGTCATAATAAAAGCAAAATTTAAATACTTTCAAAGAAGAGCATGTCAATGGGAAGGAACATAATGCACTTTCTAATCTATAATTGGGCTATCCAGGAAACCACAAATCTCCATTAGAACAGGTGTGGAGTTCAGAAATAAAATACTTTAGTTTATACACTGAATGCCAAAGAAACTGGTATAGGCAAGCGTTTTCAGATACAGAGATACTGTATGTAAGCAGGCAGAGTATGGCGCTGAGGTCGGCAACGCCTATATAAGGCAACAAGTGTCTGGCGCAGTTGTTAGATCGGTTACTACTGCTATAATGGCAGGTTACCAATATTTAAGTCAGTTTGATCATGGTGTTATAGTCGGCGCATAAGTGATGGAACAAAGCATCTCCGAGGTTGCGATGAAGTGGGGATTTTCCCGTACGACCATTTAACGAGTGTACTGCGAATATCAGGAATCCGGCATCGCTGAGGCCGGAGAAAGATCCTGCAAGAACGGGACCAACGACGACTGAAGAGAATCGTTCAACGTGACAGAAATGCAACCCTTCTGCAAATTGTTGCAGATTTCAATGCTGGATCATCAGCAAGTGTCAGCGTGCAAACCATTCAACGAAATGTCGTCGATATGGGCGTTCAGAGACTCGTGTACTCACCTGGTCCCGTCAGCATCGACATTGAACTGTTGAAGACTGGATGGTTCAAATGACTCTGAGCACTAGAACTTAGAACTACTGAAACCTAACTAACCTAAGGACATCCCACACATCCATGCCCGAGGCAGGATTCGAACCTGTGACCGTAGCGGTCGCGCGGTTACAGACTGAAGCGCCTAGAAACGCTCGGCCACATCGGACGGCCTGAAGACTGGAAACATGTTGCGTAGTCAGATGAGTCTCGTTTCAAATTGTATCAAGCGAATAGACGTGTACGGGTATGGAGACAACCTCATGAATCGATGGACCCTGCATGTCAGCAGGGGACTTGAATCTGGTGGAGGCTCTGTAATGTGTGTGCAGTAGGAGTGATATGGGACCCCTGATACGCCTAGATACGACTCTGACAAGTGACACGTACGTAAGCATTTTGCGTGGTCACCTGCAGCCATTCATGTCCATTGTGCATTCCGACAGACTAGGGCAGTTCCAGCAGGACAATGCTACACTCCACACGTTCAGAATTGCTACAGAGTGGCTCCAGGAACACTCTTCTGAGTTTGAACACTTACGCTGACCACCAAACTTCCCAGACGTGAACATTACTGAGTATATCTGGGATGCTTTGCAAGGTGCTGTTCAGAAGAGGTCCCCAATCCCTCCTATTCTTATGGATTTACGGACACTCCTGCAGGCTTCAGCACTGCTTCAGACAATAGACGAATTCATGCCACGTCATGTTGCTCCATTTCTGCGTGCTCCTGGGGGCCCTACATGATATTAGGCAGGTGTACCAATCTCTTTGTCTCTTCAATGTATAATATATTAATAGTTTTATTATTTACACGATATTATATAGCTGCTAAATTTTGCTGTTCATTACAATGGAAAGATAAATTTGGAATTATTATTTACTCACGAAGTCCACACACTGTTTTTAATGCAATGCTCATCACATATTGTTTTTTAAATTTCTTGCAACTTTTTCTTGTTTTCCTCTTCCTTTTGTTTGATTGAAATTTGCATACAAAACAGTCAACAACGATTTTCAGCTGCCCAGAAACATCTCGTTTTGGCTGAGCCTCCACTTGTTCAGGAACAAGAATTAGGCACTCAGTACCCGATTTCATGGAAAATTTTCTCGAGGAATTAGGATTTGATGATATGGAGATAATGGAAGGCATTGCTAAACGTTTTCCCATATCCAGTAGAAATAAGATTGCCAGCCTTCCCGATATATCGGGACTGTATGGACCTTCTTCTCCTGACATCTTGACAACAGCCAATTTGGTCCCGATTTTGCAAAATACTGTTACGAGCTTGGCTCAAGTACTGAAGTAACGCCATCTGTTACCGCAACATGTAAATGCAGCCTCAGTCAGTTTTATTTATGTCAACAAGTTTGACAAGATCGTCTCACAGATGGAGTTGCATGTTGCATATCGACGACACAAGCACCTTCCAGATCTAGCGCCATAATTCGAGAAATTACCAGACTTCTCCAATAGTACGGGGCTGAAACTATTTAAGCAGCATCACGCTAAAGAATCACACAGTTCCCATTTGAATATCGATCTGATGAGACGATTTTTTCCAAATATAATACGAACAACAAGTGCAAGTTAGTAATGTTTGAAGTGTTTACTGCGGATATATAGGGCGTGAAGTGTGTAGTGACGTGTACTTCGATGACTAAACTGTTATTGTCGTCTGTTTAACGTCTAATAACCTCATCTTATCAAAGATTACGAAAATACCTACGGATGGAAAGAGAAAGTGTCACTTTTAGGATGAATGCACCAAAGAATGGTCTTTTTTCAAGAAAGGACTTAACGGATCAGGAAGCGTTGCATCAGATCTGTGGGTGTTCCATCTCAGTAACTCACGGAGGTAAGGCATATGTGAGGCATCTCATTTATACGAAGAATCATACAAACAGATTCGCGATACATCGACATCAAAACCTGTTTCTACATTCATGACTAAATAAGATACCCAGGAAGAGCTGCTTGTCGCTGCTGCAGAACTAACAGCAACTTATAAAGTCGTCAAGCATCATCAATCCTTCAGTTCTCTTGACTGTACCGTAAACCTGAATGTCGCAATATATTGTGACTCCAAAGTCGCCGTAAAGCAGTATACAGCCAGGACTAAAGCTGCAGCTTTTGTTAAAAACGTTGTCGCACCGCACTCCGTTTCCGAATACATTAAACAATTGCAAGAAGTTCCATTTTACAGCACAGGCACCGACGCATCGAACCATAACGCTGAAAAGATATTTCCTTTAGTTGTTCAATACTTTACTGAAACTGACGGGATCCAGCAGAAGCTGTTGAAGTTTGATTCACCGAATAACGAAACATCGGAGACAACTGCAAAGTTTTGTCTAGACACTTGAAGACAACTGCAAATTCCATTAGATAAATTAGTCGGTTTTGTGGAGACAGTTCCAATACCAACTTCTGAGGGCTTCGTCGGCGCTGCCAGCGGAATGTGTTTCACCAAATTAAAGAATAACTAGGAAAAAATGTAGAAGGAATTGGATGCCCTGCCCATATTCTCCACAATACTATATATATCAAGCGCTGCTGGAGTCTTAACTGTCGACATTGAAATAATCGTCATGAGTGTATTTCATTATTTTTCAATATACACGATAAGCACAGAGAAGCTGAAAGTGTTCTGCTTATACGTTGATGTCAATCATCAGACTCTTTTATCTGACTCAAAAATAAGATGGGTGTCGTTAATGCCCGCAGCTGAGAGAATTCTTAAGCTTTGGATTCCATAAAAAACAATGTTCTTGCACCGAAGGCAGGCCACCTGAAATAGTTTCAGAGTTTTTCAGTAGTCCGATCAGTGAAATTTACTTCATGTTTCTGCAGTCAAACTTGGCTGTGTTTGAAAAAATATAAAAAGCATGGTGAAGAACAAAGCCTCGATAGCTGAAATAAGAAATATATTAATCGACACTGAAAGATGTCTGAATGAAAGGAAGACTGGAAATTTCATTGGCTTGAAAACCAAGATGAATCTGATCAAATTAAAGAATGAGAACCATAATCAAGAAATAATTAATTTCATTTCGAAATCTGAGGAAGAGACAATGGCTTTCTATAGCATTTGATTACTAAGAGGAATGAGCTATTTCTTTTAATAAATATCAAGTATTTGACTGGATGACGCTATCTGAAACCCCAGATTGAGCGATGGTTGAAAACACGATTATATACCTGACTAAAAATGGTATGAAGATTTCAGGCGATAATTGCTTTCAGGAATGTATCTGAAGAGCTTTTTAGAAAGTAAGAGTGACTCGGAAGAACGGAATTCTAAACACTCCGTGGAAGAAAGGAGGATTTACTTTCTTAAGGAAATCGAAAAGCATGAACGCAAATGCTAACTGCTAAAATTATTCGAGTATTTGTTTTCTCTTCCCACACACAACGTCCCTGTGGAAAGAGTATTTTCGCTGATGTCGGCCCGGTGGACTGATGAAAGAAATCGACTACTGCCAGGGACTGTGACATCAGTCTTGCAGTGTCTGTTTAACTACAAACTGACTTGCATGGAGTTTTATAAATACGTAAAAGGGAAAGAAGACTTGCTGAAAAAAGGTGAAACCTTCCGAAAAATATGGTGTACCAGCTGCTTCTGTTGCACCAAGCTCCATGTAATTATGTTCAACATAAAAAGTAATTACATTAAATAAACTTTTTACTTAACTTCTACAGCCCCATCTCAGTGCCCGCCGCGGTCCCTGCTACACATGGCAACCCTAATTAGAAATACTCTGCGTCATTTTTTGCTTGAGGATTGTTTTCTGTGTAAATAATGTATGTCGCTAAGCAAGCAATATCCAGAATGTTGCAAAAAATGCTAGCAGATATCTCTGTCGCCTCCTCTTTACATTGTAATGAGAACGCAACTTGCCCATATTATCAAGGCCCCCTTTTGTGCTGTTATAATAATGCATAACATCTGGCTTTGAAAGAGGGCGAGAAGTGGACGGATCACAATGCATCTCATTAGAACTGCTTTCTTCTTCTTTGGAACATATGAACACAGAGAAACTTTATCTTCACTGAATCCAAATATAAATGACAGTTCTTGGCATGAAGAGGAAGGCTGCATTTCTGGCGGTGTATAGAGCTTGTTTCTTTTCACAGTACCAACTATGGACAAATTCCAAGTCATCAACAGCCGTGCTAATGGTAGAGTCCTGAGGAAATTGTAATTGACTATATTTCTGCATTTCTGGATTTAGTATTTCAAATATGTCAGATATTGCAGCAGCTTAGTCACTTTTCAGACGCTCAGCCCTAGTGTTCACATTGTCAAGTCTTATAAATCTGCTTACCTGCCAATACCTATAAAGGGATAAGCTTGCTCAGTACAATGAGAATTCATTTTTCCACATTTCCTTTGAGTGTTCAGTATTAGAGAATCTTATTCCAGCTATTATCAGTATACCAAGATATGCATTAAATTCTTCAGTTGTCGATAGCTTCCACACTTTCGCTGCTTTGATGTTATAGTTTGTGAATACCTGATTTGTCTTCCTGTTGGTTTCACATACTCATATATCACACATTTTTTCTGTAAATATACTCTTGAAGGTGTCTTTTAAAGAAAGACGTTTTGTTGTGCATGTTGGACCAGTACTTTCCCTTGGAATATTATGCTTCAGTAACTTTCTTTTCCCAAAAGGTCCCTTATGCCATTTAGTTCCATCTTTATCACGTAAAATGCCTGCCGAAGACACAATTGCTTCATTTTTTTCGTCAGATCTGTCATTTTCATCGTTACCATGATCACTTATCTCTCTTTCAACTTCAATATCACTACAAGCACCAAAAGCATCTTCAATATCTAAAGTAGCTGCATCTTCCAAGTTAGAATCCATTTGTCTGTAGGTTCTTCGTCGCTGAAATCTGGGGCATCATCCTCTTCTATATCAGCAGTAGACAATAACTTTCTAACATGCTCTTCTTTCGCTTCATAGCTTAATCTGTTGCATTAAGATTTATAGTTCCAGTTTATCTTCCATGAGAATCCAGAGTTGAAGTTCACAGCTGCAAAGCTTACACAATAATGAAGAGTTCATAATGTTGTGCAATAGTAGCAAGAGTTGCCAGCAACAAATAGAATGCATTGTTACAATGATTTCGTACATACCCAGAGCTGAGTGTTGCCAGCCGTGACTGTACGACAATAAGTTCATTGGGTTACCCCCAATAACCTGGTTATAGAACAAAGCATAATTTTTTGAATGTGGACGCAAGGGTTGAGAAAAAAACTGAATTTTTTAAGTCATTCCATCTTAAAAAAGTTATTACCTTAAGTGAAGTTAATGTCTTATGCATTCAAAAACGGGAACGGGAAGTGGAAGCGCTCAAAGTCAAAAAATGAATGGTGGAGTAAGTGGTGAAAGTAACTGCCATGAAGGCACAATATGAACTGTTACTGGAAAAAGAGCAAACAGTTGCAGACGCACAAGCAAGGCTTACGAATTACTTTAAACACATTGTATGGGAAATTCTGGATACGACTGGCGGATACATAATATTGAAATTTACGGCATTTGCATTCGAAAATGGCCCTACATTGGTATAATCGCTGAAAATGATGAATTCGTGGGCATTTAATACAGTCAAGGATCCATGAAAAATCTGTTTATAAAGCTCTGATTCCACGTGAATCTGCTTAGAAAGGATGGTTACATTGTATCTAAGTGTTGTGGACTAGGCATAGAGCATTTAGCAACTGAAAATCTGCTGGCAGAGTTTAAAACCACTGAGCGGAGGCCATCATCATCTGCATATGTGTAGGTTAGAGTCATAACTCACATGCTCCAAAATAATGAAAATTGAGATGCCGACGTATTCTCATGTAGCTTTATACAGGGTTATTACAAATGATTGAAGCGATTTCACAGCTCTACAATAACTTTATTATTTGAGATATTTTCACAATGCTTTGCACACACATACAAAAACTCAAAAAATTTTTTTAGGCATTCACAAATGTTCGATATGTGTCCCTTTAGTGATTCGGCAGACATCAAGCCGATAATCAAGTTCCTCCCACACTCGGCGCAGCATGTCCCCATCAATGAGTTCGAAAGCGTCGTTGATGCGAGCTCGCAGTTCTGGCACGTTTCTTGGTAGAGGAGGTTTAAACACTGAATCTTTCACATAACCCCACAGAAAAAAATCACATGGGGTTAAGTCGGGAGAGCGTGGAGGCCACGACATGAATTGCTGATCAGGATCTCCACCACGACCGCTCCATCGGTTTTCCAATCTCCTGTTTAAGAAATGCCGAACATCATGATGGAAGTGCGGTGGAGCACCATCCTGTTGAAAGATGAAGTCGGCGCTGTCGGTCTCCAGTTGTGGCATGAGCCAATTTTCCAGCATGTCCAGATACACGTGTCCTGTGACGTTTTTTTTTTTTTTTTTTTTTTTTTTTCAGAAGAAAAAGGGGCTGTAAACTTTAAACCGTGAGATTGCACAAAACACGTTAACTTTTGGTGAATTGCTAATTTGCTGCACGAATGCGTGAGGATTCTCTATCGCCCAGATTCGCACATTGTGTCTGTTCACTTCACCATTAAGAAAAAATGTTGCTTCATCACTGAAAACAAGTTTCGCACTGAACGCATCCTCTTCCATGAGCTGTTGCAACCGCGCCGAAAATTCAAAGTGTTTGACTTTGTCATCGGGTGTCAGGGCTTGTAGCAATTGTAAACGGTAAGGCTTCTGCTTTAGCCTTTTCCGTAAGATTTTCCAAACCGTCGGCTGTGGTACGTTTAGCTCCCTGCTTGCTTTATTCGTCGACTTCCGCGGGGTACGCGTGAAACTTGCCCGCACGCGTTCAACCGTTTCTTCGCTCACTGCAGGCCGACCCGTTGATTTCCCCTTGCAGAGGCATCCAGAAGCTTTAAACTGCGCATACCATCGCCGAATGGAGTTAGCAGTTGGTGGATCTTTGTTGAACTTCGTCCTGAATTGTCGTTGCACTGTTATGACTGACTGATGTGAGTGCATTTCAAGCACGACATACGCTTTCTCGGCTCCTGTCGCCATTTTGTCTCACTGTGCTCTCGAGTGCTCTAGCGGCAGACACCTGAAGTGCGGCTTCAGCCGAACAAAACTTTATGAGTTTTTCTACGTATCTGTAGTGTGTCGTGACCATATGTCAATGAATGGAGCTACAGTGAATTTATGAAATCGCTTCAATCATTTGTAATAGACCTGTACATAGAACATAATTCACGAAACAGTTATTCACATTTGGCACAAGATCCTTGAGAAAACCGGTGTTCAACTTCATGGTTAGTTTCAAAAGTCTCATGATCCGCGGGGTCTTGTGAGTTTTGTCCCGTACCTCATCTTGACCAATCAGCGATTAGCTCACTCGGCGCCATTTTCTTGTGTACATCTACATCTACATCTACATGACTACTCTGCAATTCACATTTAAGTGCTTGGCAGAGGGTTCATCGAACCACAATCATACTATCTCTCTACCATTCCACTCCCGAACAGCGCGAGGGAAAAACGAACACCTAAACCTTTCTGTTCGAGCTCTGATTTCTCTTATTTTAATTTGATGATCATTCCTACCTATGTAGGTTGGGCTCAACAAAATATTTTCGCATTCGGAAGAGAAAGTTGGTGACTGAAATTTCATAAGTAGATCTCACCGCGACGAAAAACGTCTTTGCTTTAATGACTTCCATCCCAACTCGCGTATCATATCTGCCACACTCTCTCCCCTATTACGTGATAATACAAAACGAGCTGCCCTTTTTTGCACCCTTTCTATGTCCTCCGTCAATCCCACCTGGTAAGGATCCCACACCGCACAGCAATATTCTAACAGAGGACGAACGAGTGTAGTGTAAGCTGTCTCTTCAGTGGATTTGTTACATCTTCTAAGTGTCCTGCCAATGAAACGCAACCTTTGGCTCGCCTTCCCCACAATATTATCTATGTGGTCTTTCCAACTGAAGTTGTTCGTGATTTTAACACCCAGATACTTAGTTGAATTGACAGCCTTGAGAATTGTACTATTTATCGAGTAATCGAATTCCAACGGATTTCTTTTGGAACTCATGTGGATCACCTCACACTTTTCGTTATTTAGCGTCAACTGCCACCTGCTACACCATATAGCGATCTTTTCTAAATGGCTTTGCAACTGTACTGGTCTTCGGATGATCTTACTAGACGGTAAATTACAGCATCATCTGCGAACAACCTAAGAGAACTGCTCAGATTGTCACCCAGGTCATTTATGTAGATCAGGAACAGCAGAGGTCCCAGGACGTTTCCCTGGGGAACACCTGATATCACTTCAGTTTTACTCGATGATTTGCCGTCTATTACTACGAACTGCGACCTTCCTGACAGGAAATCACGATTTCAGTCGCACAACTGAGACGATACCCCATAGGCCCGCAGCTTGATTATGAGTCGCTTGTGAGGAACGAAGTCAAAAGCTTTCCGGAAATCCAGAAATACGGAATCAACCTGAGATCCCCTGTCGATAGCGGCCATTACTTCGTGCGAATAAAGAGCTGGCTGCGTTGCACAAGAACGATGTTTTCTGAAACCATGCTGATTACGTATCAATAGATCGTTCCCTTCGAGGTGATTCATAATGTTTGAATACAGTATATGCTCCAAAACCCTACTGCAAACCGACGTCAATGATATAGGTCTGTAGTTCGATGCATTACACCTACTACCCTTCTTAAACACTGGTGCGACCTGCGCAATTTTCCAATATGTAGGTACAGATCTATCGGTGAGCGAGCGGTTGTATATGATTGCTAGGTAGGGAGCTATTGTATCAGCGTAATCTGAAAGGAAACTAATCGGTATACAGTCTGGACCTGAAGACTTGCCCGTATCAAGCGATTTGAGTTGCTTCGCAACCCCTAAGGTATCTACTTCTAAGAAACTCATGCTAGCAGCTGTTCGTGTTTCAAATTCTGGAATATTCCATTCGTCTTCCCTGGTGAAGGAATTTCGGAAAACTGCGTTCAATAACTCCGATTTAGCGGCACAGACGTCGGTAACAGTACCATCGGCACTGCGCAGCGAAGGTATTGACTGTGTGTTGCCGCTTGTGTACTTTACATACGACCAGAATTTCTTCGGATTTTCTACCAAATTTCGAGACAATGTTTCGTTGTGGAACCTATTAAAGGCATCTCGCATTGAAGTCCGTGCCAAATTTCGCGCGTCTGTAAATTTTTGCCAATCTTCGGGATTTCGCGTCCTTCTGAACTTCGCATGCTTTTTCCGTTGCCTCTGCAACAGTGTTCGGACCTGTTTTGTATACCATGGGGAATCAGTTCCATCTCTTACCAATTTATGAGGTATGAATCTCTCAATTGCTGTTGCTACTATATCTTTGAATTTGAGCCACATCTCGTCTACATTTGCATAGTTAGTTCGGAAGGAATGGAGATTGTCTCTTAGGAAGGCTTCTAATGACACTTTATCCGCTTTTTTAAATAAAATTGTTTTGCGCTTGTTTCTGGTGGATTTGGAAGAAACGGTATTGAGCCTAGCTACAACGACTGTGTGATCACTAATCCCTGTATCAGTCATGATGCTCTCTATCAGCTCTGGATTGTTTGTGGCTAAGAGGTCAAGGGTGTTTTCGCAACCATTTACAATTCGCGTGGGTTCGTGGACTAACTGCTCGAAATAATTTTCGAAGAAAGCATTTAGGACAATCTCGGAAGATGTTTTCTGCCTACCACCGGTTTTGAACAAGTATTTTTGCCAATATATCGAGGGAAGGTTGAAGTCCCCACCAACTATAACCGTATGAGTGGGGTATTTATTTGTTACGAGACTCAAATTTTCTCTGAACTGTTCAGCAACTATATCATCGGAGTCTGGGGGTCGGTAGAAGGAGCCAATTATTAATTTAGTTCGGCTGTTAAGTATAACCTCCACCCATACCAATTCGCACGGAGTATCTACTTCGACTTCACTACAAGATAAACCACTACTGACAGACACAAACACTCCACCACCAATTCTGCCTAATCTATCTTTCCTGAACACCGCCTGAGACTTCGTAAAAATTTCTGCAGAACTTATTTCAGGCTTTAGCCAGCTTTCTGTACCTATAACGATTTCAGCTTCTGTGCTTTCTATTAGCGCTTGAAGCTCAGGGACTTTCCCAGCACAACTACAACAATTTACAACTACAATTCCAACTGTTCCTTGATCGAAGCACGTCCTGTATTTGCCATGCACCCTTTGAGATTGCAGCCCACCCCGTACTTTCCCGAGGCCTTCTAACCTAAAAAACCGCCCAGCCCACGCCACACAGCCTCCGCTACCCGTGTAGCCGCCAGCTGAGTGTAGTGAACTCCTGACCTATTCAGCGGAACCCGAAACCCCACCACCCTATGGCGCAAGTCACGGAATCTGCAGCCAACACGGTCGCAAAACCGTCTGAGCCTCTGATTCAGACCCTCCACCTGGCTCTGCATCAAAGGTCCGCAGTCGGTTCTGTCAACGATGCTGCAGATGGTGAGCTCTGCCTTCATCTCGTAAGCAAGACCTGCAGCCTTCACCAAATCGGATAGCCGCTGGAATCCAGAGAGAATTTCCTCAGATCCAAAGCGACACACGTCATTAGTGCCGACATGTGCCACCACCTGCAGCTGGCTGCACGCTGTGCCCTTCATGGCATCCGGAAGGACCCTTTCCACATCAGCAATGACTCCACCCGGAATGCACACGGAGTGCACACTGGATTTCTTCCCCTCCTTAGCCGCCATATCCCTAAGGGGTCCCATTACGCACCTAACATTAGAGCTCCTAACTACCAATAAGCCCACCCTCTGCGATTGCCCGGACCTTGAAGGCTGAGAATGATCCTCTGAAACAGGGCAGGCAGCTGCATCTGGCTCAGCCAGAGACAGTGCCTGAAACCTGTTTGTCAGACGCACCGGGGAGGCTTTCTGATCAGCCTCCGTGGACGTCTTTCGCTGCCTACCACGCCTTGGAACGACCTCCCAATCAACCACAGGCGAGAGCTCAGCCCCACTGCGGGCAGCAACCGGGGCAACCGCAGCGGTAGTAGTAAATATTGATGCCAGTGGAGTGTGTTTTCTGTTCTGCTCAGTTATTTTGGGCAATATAATTCAATATAGTGGTTGGAATAAAACTGATTTGAGACGTCATGGAGGAAAATGTTTTACCCATTGGAGAAAGAGGAAGGCCAAGGAAACGTTCACAGCATCCAGAAATGTGGAAAAGTCACGAAGCCAAATGAATGAGGTTAGAATACCCTGTTTTCTTCATTGTTTTCAAATTAAACTGATTCTCATTATTGGCGTAATTTGTTCCTCCACGTAAGAATGTTTAGGACTCTTTCTTTGGAACTTAACAGTGTGGAATCGCAAATTCAATATTTTAAGTCCATTTTTGAAAAATAAACAGAACCTCATTGAAAAACAAACAGAACCTAACGGTGTAGTTTGTTCTATCATTATAGGTACAAACCTTCAGTGCTGCCCCAGTATCCGAAATGTCAACACCGTGGAGGAGCATTTAATTGCGGTTCACTTTCTATGAACGGTATTTAAAACTTTCATGATTTGTTTTATAAAACACCGGAAAGAGAATATCAGAATCAGTTCATATTGAAGTATGTGGAAATTCGCAACGTCATCAGACGTCGACCTAGAAAAGACAAATCAAGTCAAAACCAAAAGTCGCAGCTGCTTAGAACGACGAAATATTTTATATGAAGCACACAGAAAAATTAAGTTCCAGTTTGCATGACAACCTTTATAAATGTATTGAGAGTGTCACGATTCAGAATAAATAATATCACTAAACAGTTTCATCAGCAAGGTTTTGTACAAGACCGGAGAGGTGGCTTCAGGAGGGCGGCAGAATATGAACCCAAGAGAGACTGTCTTGTGAAGTTTATCAATAGTCTAAAGTGTGTAGGGGCACATTACTGTAGAGGACGAAGAGAAAGACGGTATCTGCCTGCGAATATGAACTGTAAAACGTCATGGAAAATTTATTCTTCCAAGCCCGAAAACATCCCTGTGAAGCTATCTTACTTCAGGTACATCTTTAATACAAAATACAACGTAGGCTTTGGTACACCGAGAACTGATGTGTGTTCTACATGCTTAAGCCTAGCTGAGAAGTTAAAACATGAGAGACCCTAACAAGGAAACTCAATTAATTACTGAAAAAAGGGTTCACAAGTTAAAGAAGGGCAAAGACGTTGAAACGTTAATTTTTCATTTGATTGTGAGAAGAATATTCCATTGCCCGAAGTTCCAGATCAGTCATGCTATTATAGCAGACAAATATATGTCCAGAATTTTACCATTGTTAAAGGTCACAGTAAATCTGAGTTAAACCGTTCCACTGTCCCTTCTTGTTGTTGGACAGAAAATGAATTCAGTCGACATTCAAACACTATAGCCTCATGTGTGTTTGATACATTAAACTCCCTAGACATGTCCCATTACAAACAAATTCGATTGGTTGCGATGTGTATGTTTTGGCTTTCCGTAAAGTCTCCCCCACATATCGATGGAATTTAAATGATTTTTCCAGTCACTGGTCATAGCTACATTCCTCCAGACCGTGTGTTTGGAAATATAGAAAGGAAAATGAAAACAGTGGAAGTTATAGTACAGCCTGAACAAGTGTATGAGATAATTTCGAATCAATCAACTTTGAAATTGGTAGGAAGAGACTCCCGTGTTGCCGACTTCAAGAAGTATGTGATAATTGCATTACGAAATCCAGGATCATTGCATTTTTCAATTTCAAAATGTAAGCGCATTTACATAAAGCATGGAGTGGGAAATAAAATCCTTGTGTCTTGGTGAACAAACGTACAGAAATGACCTTGGAGTGTTTAGATCTGTGTTTAAATCTGGAGTAAATGCACTTACACATCCCCAACTCATCTATCCAAAGAATTCAATCTCTTTAGAGAAAAGGAGGGACGTTGAAAAACTTCTGACTGCCCATTATGGGGAAAGCTGGACAGAAATTGAGGAGCCATAGTTTTATGAGCATGTCATTGATGAGAATACATCGGATCAAACTGATCATGAGTGTATGTGTGACATGATTCAAGAGGAACTTAATCTTGTGATATAGACACAGAAGAGTAAAATTACTTTAAGTTTTAGAGGTGAATCTCCTTCAAATCTTCAGTTTTATTTTAGTAGCTCATTTTCTTTTGGTATTTGATAGTTTCTTTCTTCCCAAGGAATGCTTAACATGTTTGAATTATTTTCCTGATTATAATATTCTACTTTTCTTTGTGATCAATAATTAGTTCTCATGAATGGAAAATTTGTAAATTTCTTTGATCATTAAACTGAAGAAATGTGCACGGTAGACATTTCTTTTATGAAATTGCACACAGTATTCCAAACTAGAGAATACCTTTTGTAAACTAACACAAGCAAAGTCCATAAAAGGTGATTAATTGCTATTTATTACGATTAACATCAGAATGCAATATTATATATACACTGTAGAAGAGAAAGTGGCTTGCAGTCGGAACCAAAAAGTGTTGCATATCGAGTCGCAACGCGATAGTTCCCGCGAAACCAACATCGTCCAAAGAGCTCAGTACCAAAACTCACAAGATCCAAAATGGGGATTGTCAAAACTTACATGTTCCATAGCTCATTAACAAAACTCACATGATCCATAATATAACCTTAAATAATTGTAATTTCTCAATAAGTAAACATAATCTGAAATATACATAATGATTTATAGCTATTGTTCTTGCACATACTTATGTCAATGTATGGGACATGCGCACGACGCATGTAAAACACGTTTTTAGTCATTTATGAAAATTTATGTTTTTGGAGCATGTGAATTATGCTTCTAACCTACTCATATATTCCTGCATTTAATGATATTCTTGCATTTAATGATACGGTCTCCCAATATACTGCCGTCCCGTCGGCCTTAAACTGCTACTGAATCTGTCTGCCATCCCATTCCGGTATCACTAATAGATCATAAGTGGCTGCTGCATTGCATAAATGGTTACTGCAACAAGTTGGAGGATTTTGACTCAAAACTGTTAGGTCAGAGGCAAATATTTCACTGTATAGTCATTGTTTATAACAGTTCTGTACTAGTCCAGAACAAAAATAAGCCTGTCAGGTTTTTCGACGAATGCCGAACGTTATTTCCACTTTTTACATTTACTTTTTATTGGGAAAGCCGTTTATGTTCCCCACGAAGCCATGCTTCTGAATTGTTTCTTCACCAATATTCAGCACTGTGTTTCGTTTACTCTGAAGCAGAATTGTCTCAAAGGCTTTCCAGAAGCCAAGACCCCATCATATATCTGAGCTCTGATATTTACTGTCTTTGGTTTCTCGGGAACAAATAGAGACAAGTTACGTTTCACAATATCAGCACTTATGGAATCTATGTTGATTCTTATAGAGGAGGCGTTTGAGCTCCAAAATTGTCATCATACTCAAGCACAACGTGTGACCGTCATTCTAAAAAATAAGTAATGTCGGTAGTATATCTATGAGGCCTCTGTGCCACTATGCACTTAAAAGACCGTGAAAAATGCAAGTTCTAATGGGGGTTATCTACATGCCAGAGGCAAATGCATGGCATCACAAGCCACGACTAAAAGCATTAAAAAAATACGAAAGCAGAAAGCATCACTTGAATTGTGTTAAAAATTAGGTAAGCACCTTCGCCTGACTTGCATAGATTTACTCTCTCTCTCTCTCTCTCTCTCTCTCTCTCTCTCTCTCTCTCTGTAACACACACACACACACACACACACACACACACACACACACACACACACACACATATATATATATATGGTGTTACAAAAAGGTACGGCCAAACTTTCAGGAAACATTCCTCACACACAAATAAAGAAAAGATGTTATGTGGACATGTGTCCGGAAACGCTTAATTTCCAAGTTAGAACTCATTTTATTTTCGTCATTTTATTTTCACCGCCATGATTTCATACGGGATACTCTACCTGTGCTGCTAGAACATGTGCCTTTACAAGTACGACACAACACGTGGTTCATGCACGATGGAGCTCCTGCACATTTCAGTCGAAGTGTTCGTACGCTTCTCAACAACAGATTCGGTGACCGATGGATTGGTAGAGGCGGACCAATTCCATGGCCTCCACGCTCTCCTGACCTCAAACCTCTTGACTTTCATTTATGGGGGCATTTGAAAGCTCTTGTCTACGCAACCCCGGTACCAAATGTAAAGACTCTTCGTGCTCGTATTGTGGACGGCTGTGATAAAATACGCCATTCTCCAGGGCTGCATCAGCGCATCAGGGATTCCATGCGACGGAGGGTGGATGCATGTATCCTCGCTAACGGAGGACATTTTGAACATTTCCTGTAACAAAGTGTTTGAAGTCACGTTGGTACGTTCTGTTGCTGTGTGTTTCCATTCCATGATTAATGTGATTTGAAGAGAAGTAATAAAATGAGCTCTAACATGGAAAGTAAGCGTTTCCGGACACATGTCCACATAAGATATTTTCTTTCTTTGTGTGTGAGGAATGTTTCCTGAAAGTTTGGCGTACCTTTATATATATATATATATATATATATATATATATATATATATATATATATATATATATATATATACGCCTCTTATTTCATCTCTATCTCTGTTTTTACATCTTAAATTACAAAGTAATCCAGGAACTGGGTGTTTTTACAATAGCTTTATTTCGTTTTCTTCATACACTTCCCCTCACACTCACACACACAACTGGGTGAGCGTACTGATGGTCATTTGACTGGGTGACTGCCATTATTCTTGGTACCACTGTATGAGGGAAATGATTGTCAGTTAACTTGATGACTGCCGTTACCCGCAGATACTGCTGAGAGCGGCAATTATGTTGAGTTTACAGAGTGGTTGTCATTACCCTCTGGACACTATTAAATGGAGCAATGATAGTCATTTTACAGGGTGACTGGTATTATGCCCTGGATACTAGTTAGAGGGGCAGTTGTAGTCAAATTATTAATGGATGGTCATCAGACACTGCACCTATCATCTCACATGGGTTCTCCTCCCCCCCCCCCCCTCCCTCCCTCTGTCACACACACACACACACACACACACACACACACACACACACACACACACACACGCTCAATGCATAATGTTTCATCTGTGTAAATACTGTACTGCTCATCATTAAATTCAATTTCACATGTGCGCACACAACATCAAAAAATTACATTCAGTATTTCCACTTCTGGCTCATCATATTCGATGAATTTTACCCCTCTGATTTATGCACCAAAGTAAATTTCTTCTCTCTCGCTCTCTCTGGAATGCTTACTTTAATGAGGCACATCACTGTAATATATTACAGAGGAAATGAAGTGAAAAAACTCGAAGAAAAATTCTATTATACAAATTTATTATATACTTTTTTTACATTTTGATGCAATAAATCACACTTAACTTCGATCTGTAGCACAAATAGGATGTCAACTTATGCTGCCACAAATTGGAAACATGCGAATTTAATACACAATCTACTTAGTCTTCAACGGTGTTTAAAATATCATCTACTGGAAATAGTAGGTTGTTATCATTTGAGTAAATGTATGAGATATCCCCATTAGACAACAAAGTTTTGACAGCGGAATTTGCCTTAATAAAATCGAAATGCTATTGAATTCCTCTTTGTAGTCAAACTACACTGAAAAACCAACGAAACTGCCCGCATCTCGTGGTCGTGCGGTAGCGTTCTCGCTTCCCACGCCCGGGTTCCCGGGTTCGATTCCCGGCGGGGTCAGGGATTTTCTCTGCCTCGTGATGGCTGGGTGTTGTGTGCTGTCCTTAGGTTAGTTAGGTTTAAGTAGTTCTAAGTTCTAGGGGACTGATGACCATAGATGTTAAGTCCCATAGTGCTCACAGCCATTTGAACCATTTTTTGAACCAAAGAAACTGGTACACCTGCCTAATATCGTGTAGGACCCCCGCGAGCACGCAGAAGTGCCGCAACACGACGTGGAGTGGCCGACTAATGTCTGAACTAGTGCTGGGGGAAGTGACACCATGAATCCGGCAGGGCTGTCTGTAAATCTGTAAGAGCACGGGAGGGTGGAGATCGCTTCTGAATATTACGTTGCAAGGCATCCCAGATATGTTCAATAATGTTCATGTGTGGGGAATTTGGTGGCTAGCGGAAATGTTTACACTCAGAAGAGTGTTCCTGGAGCCACTCTGTAGCAATTCTGATCGCGTGAGGTGTCGCCTTGTCCTGTTGGAATTGTCCTAGGCCGTCGGAATGCACAATACTATGCAGCGAGCTTAGCATTGGTCAGGGAGCGGGTACGTGACATGCACCACCAACCTGATGTGACATCCAGAGAGTTGCTGTCTCTACACCTTCTTTTTATAACTATTCTCTTGCCAGACAAAACTAGGACCGAGTTGATGGCACCTCCTGGTCTCTAGCGGAGTCACGAGGAAGAAATCAGCGTCCTGTCAACTTGCCAGTTTTCAGCGTCTTAACCACAAGGCGTAGCAGAACGAGGACGCTCACACGGTCGTCAACCTGACGCGACCACCTTGAAAGTATTGAGCAAAGGTCTTAATTTTGCAGTTACCCCCCAGAAATGTTCCTGTTGCGGTCTTCATCAGCGCAGTGGAGCAGGTGGCCCTGAAACTTCCTGCCAGTGACGCTAGGCTGAAGAAGTCCTAAGAGAGACGTGTAGGGCGCTCACTAAAACCAAGCTGCTCTTATCAAACATCTCCGGTGACGAGATAGCATTGTGGTGTTACCAGCAGATAAGGGGAATGCTATCGTCGTCCTACAGAATACAGATTATGACAGTAACTTCTGGATGACCCAGTATACAGACCAGCAGAAAGGGACCCTATAAACAAGGTGAATAAGAAGAACAGGACTCTTCTGAAGGAAACCGGACTTCCAGAAAAGATCGTTAAGCAGCTAAGGACTAAAGCACCAGTACCACCCATACTTTATGACCTGCTTAAGGACCACATTGCTGCAGCCACCTACCTCACTGCTCAACTCTTTAAGAAGATGCCCTCGTCATGTGTGAGGAAGTGTGCCCATCACGTTCGCAACTCAGAGGATTTCCTACCATACCTCAGGCAGCTACAGGTCACGGACTCTGACATTACGTTCGGTTTCGACGTGGTCTCCCCGTTCACCCGTGTACCATTGAATGATTCACTTGACCTGATTGGAGAAATGTTCGACGGTGCTCTCCTGGACTTATTCAGGCACATATTGACCTCGACGTACTTCCTCTATGGTGACCAATTCTACAAGCAAATGGAAGGGGTAGCAACGGGCAACCCTCCCTCACCTGTGGTGGTCAAACTCATTATGGAAATATTTGAAGAGGAGGCACTTAATCGGGCCCAGATCATCCGAAATGCTTTTTTTGGTACGTGGATGACACCTTTATCATATGGTCCCACGGAAGGAAAAAGCTCGATGTTTTCTTCGACCACCTAAATTCACGCCACCCTAACTTTAAATTCATCATGGAACTGGAGAAGGATGGACTACTCCCTTCCTTAGATGTACTAGTTAAGAGGAAGGCAGATGGTACATTCAGTCACAGTGTGAACCGCAGACCAACTCGCACCGACTTGTATTTGCAAGCCAGCAGTTGCCAACACCTGGCACAGAAAATCGGTGTACTCAGAACCCTGGTTTACTGGGCACAAACTCAGATCCTGATAATTTGGCGACGGAGATAGAACATCTACCATCTGTGTTCTGCAAAAATAGATGCTCATCTCGAGACGTTCAAAAGGCACTGTGCCCTGTTTCTCCACCACAGGTTCCTGAAGAGGCAAAAAAAAGGAACGAAGAAGATTGCATATTTGCCATACGTCGGGCCGATATCTGCCAAAATCAGCAGGATTCTCCTCAAATATAACATCAAAAGCGTGTTCCATCCATCTACCAACATCAAGGCTCTGCTAGGGTGTATGGAGGGTGACCTGCGTCTACAGAAACCGGGCGTTTACCACGTACCATGTGAATGTGGTATGGCATACGTCGGCCACACGACCAGGACCTTTGACATCAAGTGCTAAGAGCACCAAAGGCACACCACACTGAGACAGGCAACCGAGTCAGCGATTGCCGAGCATTGTTTAGATCTCAATCATTCTATGAAGTATAATGCTGCCAAGATTTTAATACAAACATCGAGATACTGGGACAGTGTCACAATAGAATCCATTGAGATTAAGGTCACGGAGAATCTCATTAATCGTGACACTGGTTTCCAGCTGAACTCGGCTTAAAACTCGGCACTCGATCTTCTGAAGACGTAACGGAGACAAGATCGAGACCCTCAAGGGACACAAGTATGAAGATGGAGTTAGAGAAACGTGTAAAAAAGGACGGACATGAAATGATACCTCCGACAACAGACACATTACCTGAGGACTTTATTCCGAGTTTCGAGCGGCAATTTGAACATTATCGGCCTGAAAATAACGTTGCAGCCGCTTCTGGCGGGCAAGGATTTCGGACGGAACGCCTAACGCGTTAACCACGGTAACAGAACGTCCTAGATTACAGGAGGACTTAAATGACGACAATCGGAAGATAATCGTGTAGTACTGCTTGGACGTCATTCAGAACTTAACACAGCAAGATTGACAACGGATAATAACCACGAAGTAGGCGCACAGAGCTCGGAACAGCCTCTGTTAGAAGAAAACCTTTCAGTCTCTGCTACCGGTCAGCGAGTACCACGGACAGAGCGGCTGCCGCAGACGGAGCGCCTTCCACAACAAAAGCACAAATACCGGAATCAACAGCAGATAGCACCTGAAGATAACAGCGATTCACGCAGTTGAAGTATCGTGCGGGAAAGACGCGAATAACCGGCAGAAACCCGATTATTTAAGATGATAAATCCTCGTCCGAAAAGGCTGAAGAATTACATTCATACTTGTCATAATCCGTAAAAACAACAAACTTTTAATAATCTCTAAAGCACTCCCTCTTAAGCGATTGTATTATTTTCTCTTTCACTTCTGAAAAAGAATTTAGACTATAATGAAAAACCAATGACATTGTATATAAGAACTAAACACTCTCAAGGATTAAACATGGAGCCACAACAATCTACTTTCAGAGAGCGGATATTAATATATCTCAGACGTTGGTATGCAGAACGTAAGGACAAAAGTAACTTTCGTATGACGTGTTAGTGCCAAGTAACATAAGGTGAAGCTTGGAGTGCCAAGTAACATAGGGTGAAGCTTGGCCCATACCTAGAAAGAATTGCTACAGTATAGTAAAGCAAATATCTAAAGGAAGTACGCAATGAGACGAACCGAAATTACACTCTTATTCAAAGACAATAATTATTGTGCAGTCGCCGCGATTTATGATGGCCGCCTAGGCATTACAAAAGGCGGAAGTGGTTCTCAATATGGTATGCGGTCACCATGGACGGCAGTTCGTGCTCTACAATGCTGCCCACGAGGTTTGTCGGCAGTTTTGTGGTATAGCGTTCCAGCACAGTTGACAACTGCTGGATGCTCGTCGGTGAATGAGGATGCTCTGCAACACGAATATGTCTCCCCAGTGATCCCACTTGTGCTCCATCGTATTTAAGTCACGGAAATGGGAAGGCCACATTCGCAGAATATCTCCTCATCCTAAGAGCTGTCTGGGCTGTTTGATACACTTACACATTGTCATCCATAAAAACGAATTCAGGGTGAATGCATCCTTGAAAAGACGCTCATGGGGAAGAAGTACAGTTTCGCAATAACACTGACAGGTGGCTGTACAGTATTCAAATATTTGGAGGACAGTACACCCGAGAAACATTATTTCTCCATACACTATAACATCTGGACCGCCATAACGATCATGTTCCCAGGTGCATTACGTGTTCGCACCTCTCTCCAATGAGGGTACGTCCAAAAACTCTACTCAGGCTCAATCTGCTCTCATCCGAGAGGACCACGTGAGCCCACTGCTCGTAGGTCAGGTCTCTATGCTCTTAGTACCATCACAAACAGCACTGTCAATGTGAGAGTGTCAACTGAATATAAATACTTTTTGTCTGGTAACGACACCTCCCCTACACAGTTGTCCTGGCACTGTGGAGCGTGAAAGCCCCGTTGAATGTGGTTGCAATTGCACCCACTGTTAGATGTGAGTTCTTTCTTATCTATTGCACAATGTAATGGTCATAGTTGACTGTAGTCGAACACCCCCTCTCCTTCAGGCAGCAGTGTCTGTGGTTTGGAACGCTCGCCATGCACGTGAAAAAATGCTGTGAGCAACATTACTAAATTCCTAGGCTACACTCATCACACTTTGTCCTGCTTCCAGTTTCCCGATAACTCTGCTGCATGTGAAGTCATCCAGATGCTGTCCCTGGGTCATGTTGTAAGGAAGAACACCAGCACAGCACACTGTAACTGCTCACTGATCGGCACGCATTGTCTTTTCTTATTTCTTTAAGTACCTCGTGTTGTGGGGCCAGCCGCATTTAGCGCTGTAGACTCGCTGACTTCGCACCGTGTCACGTCCACCTTCCTCTGCGCTACTGCAAGATCTGTCAACATGCTCCCACTCTTTCATTCATTCGCACCAAGTAGTTAATATGTTGTGTTACGTTATCCAGCGTGTTCTTGAGTTTTGTAGAGCAGTGTAGTTCCACTACATGATGCTTTACGAATAGGAATTGACGATAGTTATACAGAGTGGGGCAAGTAAAAGCGGTCCAGAGAACAGACTTCCAGAATACAAAGCAACACAGCAGAGGAACGGAAATACGGTACTAACCTGACTATAGCATATGTTTAAAGTGTCTACCATTCATCTCTTGGCACTTTGGGCCATGGTCAGCAAGTTGCCGAAGGCGGTTCGAAGTTGTCCAAAACCTGTGATTCTGTGGGTTGACATAACCACTCAAATGAAACCACGCTTCATCAGGCATACAGAACAGATCCATGTCCAAGTCATTCATTGTTATCTCAGTGAACAGCTATTCACAAAACTGGAGGTGCTAGAAGTATTTGCTGGTTTTAATGCATGAACAACAGGCACTCGTTAGAGACGCACGTGCAGGTCCAGGTGGAACAGTCGACCACACGATCGACGTGATGCAACTGTATCTTGTGACAGGCGTCGTGTTGATTTGGTAGGACTCTGAATATTTTCTGCTGATCTGTAGCCATATTTTCTCGTTTGCGGGGCACGTTTCTTAATGTTTTTTGAGTTGTTCAAAACAGATCCTGTCTGACGCCATTTTCCGACTAAGCGCTGCATGCCATCTTTGCTGTCAATTTGACACCACTAAACTTCTCAGCAAACAACTGACCACAGCGTTTCCACGACACTGTTGTCGCGTAACTTTCCACAACGAACGCCAGATGCTCCACTATGAGTACCATCGTCACTTTTGCACTGCTCCACTCACAATGATACAGCCTGCACTATGCTCTGAACCGGTGCGGATCATGTGGCAGTGTACATGTGGTGTGCACGTCACAGGGTGTGGTTATATACATAAATTCACCTCCAATCGTACCCACTCGTCCGAGCCACTTTTATTTGCTCCACCCTGTATAAACAACCTTCTGCTAGCTTCACATGAAAAAAGTATATTAGTGTGTATCACTATTTTCAAAATCAACTGTGTCCGTTTAGTTCACTCGTCCACAGTACACCATGTACATGGTGCCATTGTTGCGAAAGTCATCACTAATACACTCCTGGAAATTGAAATAAGAACATCGTGAATTCATTGTCCCAGGAAGGGGAAACTTTATTGACACATTCCTGGGGTCAGATACATCACATGATCACACTGACAGAACCACAGGCACATAGACACAGGCAACAGAGCATGCACAATGTCGGCACTAGTACAGTGTATATCCACCTTTCGCAGCAATGCAGGCTGCTATTCTCCCATGGAGACGATCGTAGAGATGCTGGATGTAGTCCTGCGGAACGGCTTGCCATGCCATATCCACCTGGCGCCTCAGTTGGACCAGCGTTCGTGCTGGACGTGCAGACCGCGTGAGACGACGCTTCATCCAGTCCCAAACATGCTCAATGGGGGACAGATCCGGAGATCTTGCTGGCCAGGGTAGTTGACTTACACCTTCTAGAGCACGTTGGGTGGCACGGGATACATGCGGACGTGCATTGTCCTGTTGGAACAGCAAGTTCCCTTGCCGGTCTAGGAATGGTAGAACGATGGGTTCGATGACGGTTTGGATGTACCGTGCACTATTCAGTGTCCCCTCGACGATCACCAGTGGTGTACGGCCAGTGTAGGAGATCGCTCCCCGCACCATGATGCCGGGTGTTGGCCCTGTGTGCCTCGGTCGTATGCAGTCCTGATTGTGGCTCTCACCTGCACGGCGCCAAACACGCATACGACCATCATTGGCACCAAGGCAGAAGCGACTCTCATCGCTGAAGACGACACGTCTCAATTCGTCCCTCCATTCACGCCTGTCGCGACACCACTGGAGGCGGGCTGCACGATGTTGGGGCGTGAGCGGAAGACGGCCTAACGGTGTGGGGGACCGTAGCCCAGCTTCATGGAGACGGTTGCGAATGGTCCTCGCCGATACCCCAGGAGCAACAGTGTCCCTAATTTGCTGGGAAGTGGCGGTGCGGTCCCCTACGGCACTGCGTAGGATCCTACGGTCTTGGCGTGCATCCGTGCGTCGCTGTGGTCCGGTCCCAGGTCGACGGGCACGTGCACCTTCCGCCGACCACTGGCGACAACATCGATGTACTGTGGAGACCTCACGCCCCACGTGTTGAGCAATTCGGCGGTACGTCCACCCGGCCTCCCGCATGCCCACTATACGCCCTCGCTCAAAGTCCGTCAACTGCACATACGGTTCACGTCCACGCTGTCGCGGCATGCTACCAGTGTTAAAGACTGCGATGGAGCTCCGTATGCCACGGCAAACTGGCTGACACTGACGGCGGCGGTGCACAAATGCTGCGCAGCTAGCGCCATTCGACGGCCAACACCGCGGTTCCTGGTGTGTCCGCTGTGCCGTGCATGTGATCATTGCTTGTACAGCCCTCTCGCAGTGTCCGGAGCAAGTATGGTGGGTCTGACACACCGGTGTCAATGTGTTCTTTTTTCCATTTCCAGGAGTGTAGTTGAGAATCTTGATGGCAGATGTATTTTCCAGTCTTTCAGATAAACCAGCGTTGTTGCTCCAAATTTGATTCTGGCATATCTCGTGCTCGATATTGGATGGCACTCTCTGTCTTCCAAGAGAGATAATCTTTCAGCGCGTAATACACTTCTGCTGGCGCCCAGAAGCTTCAAGCTCTGCAACATGCAAGTAGATGAATCCCTGCTTTCTTGTATTACAAGTAATTCATAAGTGAAACATAAACCGTGACTGTGGCTATAATCTTAGCAAGGCTTGGGAACCAGCGACTGTGTTAATCAAGAGTAAATCGAGCAAACGTGTAGTTGTGACGACCACGGCGGACAGAGCCATCACACCGACGTCATCTCAGACGCCGTCGCAATCTGTTCCACCGCGCGACCGTGGCGTGGGGCGCGGACGGTGGAGGGAGCACGCCGCGGGCGGAGGGTATTTAAATCGGCCGCCGCAGCGACCGAATCCAGTTCCCTCTGAGCAGCCATAGCGTACGGATCTCCGTGCCGGCACATTCACAGGAGCTCAGTCCGTCAGTTCACCTGATGATGGCGACATTTATGATCGCCGTAATATTGTGCCCGTTGGACACTGTAGACCGGCAGTACACCCGTGGATATTTTGATTATAAATTTAATTAGTCCAAGCATTACGTAATGTATGTCATATTTTGTGTCCAAAAAAGAAGAAAGCGCTGAGCGATGGGGAAAACTCTGTTGACGACATTGGTGGTGACGTCTTTGACACTGCAGCAACAATGGCAAGCTACTCGTGGTGCGTCTTTTATAACACACTACCATGCTGGGTCAACAAGTTCTGACAGGCATGAAATGCGATTAGTCGGCTAGTCAGCAAGTCCCGTCTTGTCAGCACAAGCACCATATTTCGTCTTCCACATCTCCAAGGGACATCATCACAGAGGTACGTGTACTTCGAGGTACACATTCTGTAGCTCAGTCTTAACTGTGTGTGTTGTATATGTACATTTCAAACAACAGGATGCACACATACGCATTCAGGGAACTCTGATGCAGATGTTGTTGCCTCTCTGCGTCTCTGTACTGCACGAATTACATTGGCTGACCACAATTTTTGCGGAAAAAAAATTAACTACCGCAGTTTAAATCGCGTGTGATAAGCTAAGTCTTTGAATCTCACATTTCAAAACAAGTGCTAGCGTTCACTGGGCTCTTTTTCCTTGTCAGAGCAAAATACACTGAGGTGACAAAAATCATGGGATAATGATATGCACACATACAGATGGCGGCACAAGGTATAAAAGTGTGCCGGCCGCTATGGCCGAGCGGTTCTAGGACCTTCAATCCGGAACCGCGCTGCTGCTGCGGCCACTGGTTCGAATCCTGCCTAGGGCATGGATGTGTGTGATGTCCTTAGGTTAGTTAGGTTTAAGTAGTTCTAAGTCTAGGGGACTGATGACCTGAGATGTTAAGCCCCATAGTGCTCAGAGCCATTTGATTTCTTTTTAATAAAAGTGCAGTGCATTGGCAGAGCTGTCATCTGTTCTCGGGTGATTAGTGTGAAAAGGTTTCCGACCTGATAATGGGCATACGACGGGAGTTAACAGACTTGCAACACGAAACGACAGTTGGAGTTGACGCATGGGACATCCCACTTCGGAAATCGTTAGGAAATTCAGTATTTCGAGATCTACAGTGCCAATAGTGTGCCGAGAATACCAAATTTCAGGTATTACCTCTCACTACGGACAACGCAGGGGCCGACGGTTTTACTTAACGACCGAGAGCAGCGGCGCTTACGCAGAGTTGCAGTGCTAACAGGCAAGCAACACTGCGTGAAATACCAGCAGATATTAGTGTGGGACGTACGATAAACGTATCCGTTAGAACAGCGCGGCAAAATTCGGCTTTAATGGGTTGTGGCAGCAGACGACCGACACGAGTGATTCGCTAATAGCACAACATCGCCTGCAGTACCTCTTCTTGGCTCCTGACCATATCGCTTGGACCCTATAAGGCTGGAAAACCGTGGCCTACTCAGATAAGTTGCAGTTTCAGTTGGTAAGAGCTGATGGTAGGGTTCGAGTGTAGCGCAGACGCCACGAAGCCGTGGACACAAGTTGTCAAAGGGCACTGTGCAAGCTGGTGGTGGTTCCATAATGGTGTGGAGTGTGTTTACGTGGTCTGGTCCAACTGAACAGATCATTGATTGCAAATGGTTTTCTTCAGCTACTTGGAGAACATTTGCAGCCATTCGTGGACTTCATGTTCCCAAACAAAGATGGAATGTTTATGGACGACAATGCGCCATGTCACTGGGGCACAATTGTTCGCGATCGCTTTGAAGAAGATTCTGGACAATTCGAGCGAATGGTTTGGCCACACAGCTCCCATCAAATATTTATGGGACGTAATCGAGGGGTCAGTTTGTGCACAAAATCCTGCACCGGCAACACTTTCGCAATTATGGAAGGCTGTAGAGGCAGCGTGGCTCAGTATTCTGCAGGGGACTTCCAGCGACTTGTTGAGTCCATGGTACGTCGAACTGCTGCACTATGTCAGCCAAAAGGAGGTCCGATACGACGTTAGGAGATGTCCTGTGACTTTTGTCACCTCAATGTAAGATAGACGCTTGGCTGAGCGGTACCTTACATCCACCACTGTGTTAAGTGTCGAGGTGAGAATCTAATATTGGCGCTATAAGTAAGTCTATATATTCAGTTCCCCTCTGAAATCGAATACGATCCCTCACCATGTGTTCCCAAGATTTACTGTGTGCTGTTCAATATGTGAAGCCCCATACAATAATTATGTGAACCGTTTCCAAATCTGCGTAAAACACTTTTTGTGGGCGTCTTTCAATTGATGGAATGATGTCACATGCAACTTCCTACTCTGCAATTAAGTCTATCACTTTATTATCGTGTGAATCATTGTCTACCACTTTCGACTGTACATTAATCTTGAAGACTGCTTGGGATGCGTTCAGTGAAGTGTCACTGTATCTGTAGGAATGGTAGCCCATTCTTTTTATAGAGGTGAAACCAGAGAAGGTAGTAGTGTTCGACACAGATATCGAGAATGAAGTCGAAGTTAATCCCAAAGATTTTGCATCTGATTCAGATTGCAACTCAGGACTGGCTAGTCATTTTCAGGAATGTTATTGTCCATAAACCGTTGTCTCACAGATGCTGCTTAATAACAGGGTGCTCTGTTCTGTTATGCTGATACAATCAATATTCGTCTCGAAGGAGTTCCTCTACTGTACACAATGCTATAAAATGTTTTCATATCCAAATTTAGCGTCTTTTTAAAAGCAATAAGGGAACCACGCCCTAACCACGAAACCCTCCCCATACCGTAACACCAGCTCTTCCTCCTCCGTAATTCGCTGTTGGCAGATTGCTGCAGGGGACAGTGTGATTCACCACTACACATCATCGTTTCCAGTCATCCACTGTCCAGTGGCGCCGCTCTTTCCACCACCTCGAGCATCGCTTTGCATTGACTACGGAAACGTCTGGCTTACGAGGGCCTGTTGCACCTTTGCACCCCATACTTTTTAATTCCTTATGCACAGTCATTTCGCTAGCTAGACTGTCGGCAGCACTCTGGAGTTCACAAATGATTCCTGCTGCTTATCTCATGCGATTATTTATTCCTTACAAGCACCTTCCTTCACGCTCAATGGTCTCTGTTTGTCAGCATACGAGGTGTGCCCGGTCCACGTTTAGCTCTGGTTGTTCCTTCGTGTCTCCACTTCAAATCACCAACAATTGACTTGGGTAGCTTAAGATGTGGCTAAAATGTCCCTGATACTTGTAGATTTGTTACTTGGGTGACATCCACTGACTAGTCTACAGTCGAAGTGACTGATCACTCTTGACAAAACTATTCTACTGTTTTGCTTTGAAACGTCCCCTTTGAACAATTTATACATGACTGTACTTAAACTGACACACAATATTTTGTTAGCGCAACGCAATCTGACTTTCAATAATCCCTACAAAAGAATGGGCCCTGACTAACAGTAAACTATACCTTTCACAAATCACTTACCTCACAAAAATCTTCGCTACTCAAGCTACTGCAATACAGCGAGCGCCAAAAAATGGTTCAAATGGCTCTGAGCACTATGGGACTCAACTGCTGAGGTCATTAGTCCCCTAGAACTTAGAACTAGTTAAACCTAACTAACCTAAGGACATCACAAACATCCATGCCCGAGGCAGGATTCGAACCTGCGACCGTAGCGGTCTTGCGGTTCCAGACTGCAGCGCCTTTAACCGCACGGCCACTTCGGCCGGCTACAGCGAGCGCCACTACTGCCAGCTAAATAAAAGATTCAAACTACGGAAGGCACTAACTACTGATAGGGATAGTTAGCAAATGAAAGATATTAATAGAGAACAAACAATGTATTTACCTTGATATCATCATATATAAATATAGCAGTTCATGACAAATTACAAAAGTCCGCCATCTCTCTCCCCACATCCACCACTGCTGGCGGCTCACCTCCAACTGCGCAACGCTACGCGCTGTTCACAGCCAGCTGCCTAACACTACAATGGCGAGTATTACAACAATGCAAAGCAGCCACAGACTGCACACAGCACAGCCAGTGATTTTCACATAGAGGTGGCGTTACCCATAAAAAAACCTAAACAGCCTACTTACATAGCCCCCATGCTCCCCACAAAAAAATTTTACAAATTGGTTTGGGCAGTGGCCAATACAGATTTGAAAAAATTTTTCATAATTACAATAACAAAGAAATCAAATGCACACACTTATTGATACAATGTTGGTCAAAAGCTCAAATTTTCTCACAGTCCATAAAGACAGTCCTGATCATTCATCACGGTAAAATAGTAGTGTTTTTCTCAAAGTCTGAGCAGTAGAATGCACACGGAAGTAGTGGATTTCCATGCAATCTTGAAGAAGTAGTGTTGTCCTTCCAATGGAAAGACAGTGCTGACTCTTGACATGCTGACAGGTAATGGGCCACAATGGAGCAAACCCACAGCAGAGTCATTCGAAGTTTTGAAGAGTATTGGTAGGTAGGTCATCACAGAGCAGACCCACTGTAGTCCTGGTAGAGATTTTGGTATTGGTGGGCCACCAGAGGTGCAGACCCACTGCAGTCCTTGTAGAAATAATGGCGTTGGTGGGTCATCATAGATGCAGACCCACTGTAGTCCTTGTAGAGATTACGATATTGGTGGGCCACCAGAGGCGCAGACCCACTGCAGTCCTTGTAGAGATGGCCAGCAGCCATCTGTTGCGATTGTGCAGGTGCACATTCACCACTGAAGAGTCTTGCGGATAATGTAGCAAGTCCATAAACCACCACTTGTGCACTCACAAAGTTTTTGGAATTGTCCTTAGAACCAGCAATGCTGTTATCCAGTCCCTTGCTGAATCATTAACACACGTGCAAACACTATCAGTCCCTACTTCTCACATATTGTCCATATACTATGACCAACGGAAATGTGTGCAGTGAAATGAATGCTTACAAGTTACTTAGTTTGATAAACTGGTGTCAATTACAATTTTATAACATGAGAATACAATAACAAAGGTACAGAATACATCATTAAAAACATAATAATACAGATAACATTTGTAGTAATACAGGCTTTACAAAAGAATCGAAATAACATATACATCAGAGTTACAGGAATTGTGACATAAGTAAATATATAAAATATCAGAATAAATTTTGAAACATGAACTTCACACATGAGCAGTAAACAGAACAGAATTAATAATGTCTAACATCTTTACAAAGTAAATAACATATTATTAATGCAATTTATATTTGAGGATAACAATATTCCTCATCATAGTTCATGTAGCTGAGTATGAGAAAAATTCTACAACATAAGTCTTATGAGGTAAACATATAAAGACAGGAAGAACATATATACACAAGGGTACCCAAACACATAGTGGGATAACACAAAAGGAAAGGACAGGGTTTGTTTCATTGCAGTATTTTGCAAACAAAACTTTCTTTGCTTCTTGGAGATCTCCCTTCATTCATCATTATTCCCAAAAGTCCTATCTAAGCCTGCCTTCTGTATTTTGTTCACATCCTCTGTCAAAAATAGTTTTTCTCTCTGCTTTCTGTATTCTGTTCACATCCTCTGTCAATAATAGTTTTTCTCCACTGTACAGTATCCTTTTTATTTTGCCAGACCATTTTCTGATAGCTTCTCAATGCATTTCTTATAAATTTATAATAGTTAGTTTCTTATATAGTCTACTCCTCTTAAGCTAACTTAAATCTACTGAGCTCAGATGCTAAACTAAGGGACGAGGCAATGCAGCAGCACATAACAAATTAACACAAACAGCAATGCAAAAAAATTGGAAAATTGCAAAGCAAGCTACAGTAAATATAAATTACCAAGCAATGCAACATTACAACTAATATGAGCCAATGTGCAGTAACAAGAAAAATAAGTCAGTAGTAAAACTAGCTTAACAGAGTAACACAATTTAAAATTCAGTAGCACTATACCTGGCAAACAGCAGCAGCAAATATAAAAAATATAAAAAATATAAAACTTATATCTATACATGACAAAGCTCAAGCAGAAAAGATATTACAGTAAAAACAACAATGCAGATAAGGGAAGTGTATATTCACATCTTAATGTCTATGTAAATTAAAGTGGTGCACCACAACAACTTATTGTAAAAAAATATTACCATGTACTTGAAAAGAAAATTATGTGTCCAGTTACTGTTACTAGTCCCTTCTTATTGTTCTTTCCTTTCCAAGTGCTCCTTTTTTTAAAGAATGTGGATTACAAAATTATCATGTAATAGATCTGTTGACAGAAAGTGTTCACATTAGCAAATGCATCTAAGTTTATTTTATAAAACTAATGCTGTAACATAGCTGAAAAACAGGTATCAAATGAAATAAGCAATTACGCAAACCAAAGCATAAAAATATCATTCAATAGTCATGTGACATTTCATAAATTAGTAGAAATTCTATCAACTCTCGTAGAAAGACGCTTGTCGTAATCAGGTGTGCAGATGTAAAAATATTTCTCGTCATTTCATTAGGCATTTCAGTAAATATCATAAATTACGAGCTCCACAGTATGCTTTCGACAAGGAAATGTCAATAGCGAGGACAATGGCCTCCCCTTTCTTTTTTTCTACCTGTGCTTCTGGAAAGGCACACCCTAATGGCTTGTTCTCCAGGTGTCTGACACAGCGGTGTGCCGACGACGCACGTGCAGGTGGTCACTTAACTTTCTTACGGAAATATTTACGACAGCAGTTTCCGCTACAGTGACAGTCTCATATAAAATATTTCACAGGTCAAGAATTTGCGTCGCAAATGTGTAGAAACAAAATGCTATTGATATAACAGTGTCCAAAAAATTTTCGCTGGCATTGTGATACATTCACGCATTTACACACATTTCATAACTCTTAAAGTACGATTCTTGGTTTCCAACATCCTGTTTCACAAGTCAAGAGTCCCTAACTTCTATTCATTATTCATATACATATAAACACGTAATCACATTCCTCATATATGGTAGCATCATCTTATTGACATAAACATACCTCAACAGCATAATACACATCGTCGTCGTAAAAATAACATCATAACACCTCAGTCAAATCTCAAAATCGTCGTAGCTTCCTCCAATAATTTCAAAACCTAAAAAGAATTCACTGCTCATTTAAATAGTGTCACCTACCTCAAACGTACTTTAAAAATCATGATCTCATACCAAATACATCATTCAAAGCTCTCATAGTATCACAATGGGTCCGAAAAAATATGAACAGTTCACACAGTACAGACAAAACACAATTTCATAAGTGTGAAGTAATCCAACTCTGTAATTGCGTAAACATCTGACACTGACGTAGTAAAAAGAATGTTTGTTTCTCTGTCAAATAATCAGATAGCTGTGTAATTCTGTGTTAGAGAAATATGGTACCGAAGTGTAAAGTTGTGTAAGCAAATACCATATTAGCTAGGGTTCCTTGTGGTTGCCATACACATGGTACACAAAGTAAGCGTGTACCCCCCTGAGGATTAATGTAATTATACCCTCAGGTGTTACAGATTACAGCAATGGAATGAAATGTATCACGGAAAACCTTTGTGTCATTGTACTCCAAATATCTTGAAAAATAAATATTTTAAGTACAAAATCAATCACTCTAATACGTGTCCTGTAGCGCTAAATGTGCGTCTTGTTGCAACATAATCTGTGTGGAAGTGTCGTAGTTATCGTCCTCCGAAAGCTAAGTTCTGCAGAAGTCAATGTACTTACCACATAATACACAAAAGTGAAATGCTTTGCGTATAAATGTCTTAGTTATTACGCTTATTGCCATGATGAGGAAAGTACTGTGCTGTAACGTATTGTTGTGCTACGGAAAAGGCAGTCTCATTGTTGCTATACCACAAAAGTTACTACTCAAACATGTTTTGCTTTCCAGAAGAATTCAGAAAAACTGTGCAGATATAAAGCAGATACACCGCAAAAGCAACAATGTAAATTATGTCACACATTAGTAGTGTCGTAATATAACCGTGTAGCTGTCAAAGAAACCAAATACTAAGTCATCATTAATTCCACAGAAAGTACTTTAAATCCAGAATGTATTTTCAAGTAAACCAAAATGTTGCATTAAAATCTCATTAGCAGTACTGGTAAATGTTCTAAGTATGTGAGCCTTATAGTCGTTACGTAATCGTGCAACTAACAAGCAAGAATGTACACACACAATAACACTGGGTCGTCTCTTCACAATAACAATGCATTCGTAATTTCTGTTTAAAATGTTCCCTAGGTTCTTGATTGGATATTTAACTTCAAACATTGTTGCATGGTAACAGTTTCTAAGTCCGACAATGCATACTAGAAATGTGAAGTTAAGAGCTTTATGGCAAAGACAAAGTTAAAAAGCAGATTATCTCTCAATAAGCGGTTTTACATGTGAAGTGTGGTGCAATCCTTTACTCTTCATAGTACTCAGAGTTTGAACTTGAATGCAATTGTCAGGCGGTATACGTCGGTAAAGAATACTGGAATTTTTCTCAAGGTTAGCGTCTATGTTATTTTTCTCTGAGCCACCTGGCGCACGTGGCTGCCTGCTGTGTGAGTCATTGTCTGTCTCTTTGTTGGCGCGCGTCGTTATTGGGATTAGGAGACCTAACTTCTACAAATTCGCCTTGCCGAGAGGGCCCAGCCATGTTAGAATCCCGCCAGTGCTGATGAAATTGACGTCTGTCGTTATGATCATATCATCTGTCGTCATGTCGGTAGATTCCGTAGTTTCTTCCTTGTCGGTCACGTGGTGGAGAATTTCTCCCTGAATCGTAACTCCGCGCTGAACTGTTGCATCTGAAGTTATTCTGTCTCCCCTGGTAATAATTGTTTTGGTTCCCATATTGTCTGTTTCTGTGGTTATCTCTGTCATATTCATTACTACGGAAATGCGATCTTTCTCTGTAACTATTATTACTCTGCCAGTGGTTGTCATATGGGTGGTGTCTGATTTGATCACGATTTGCGTTGTAAGAATAGCCTTGTCGTGTCCAGTTATTGTTTCTGTCGTCACGGAATTGTGACGTATGTGACCTGTAGTGATTGTTTTCCTGTTTTCGCATCCCGCGACTGTCTGTGTCAATCTCTAATTCTTGTAACAGTCCCTGAAAAGCTTCAATGTCGTCTTTGCAACGTCCTGCCAAAATAATATGTCGTAAATGTTCAGGTAATTTGATTAAGCAAATGCGGATGAGTTCTGAAAGGCTGTATGGGTTTGAAAGATACTGATTCTTATGCAACATGTCTTCAAAATATTTGACAAGACTGGAAAATTCAGATTGTTCAAAGTGTTTCATCATCATGATGCTATGTTTTACTCGGTCTTGTGTAGCTTGAGACCAATATGCTGAGAGGAAGGCATGGTAAAACTCTCCTTCACTGTGGCAATCGTGAATGACCGATCGCATTCTTTCAGCTGGTTCATTCTCTAAGTAGCCACACATAAATTCTAATCTGTGTTCTAACGACCAGTTGGGAGGAAAACAATGAGAGAATTGATGGAGCCATGCTTGTGGATGAATGTCGTTGCCAGAATTCTTAAATGTTTTGAATTTACGTGTAGTAATGAACAGCTTATAATCAAAATCATCATGTCGGCAAGTCGCATATCGGTCATTGTTAGGTCGTGTCGGCCGTTCCATCTCAAAATTCGGTGCGCATTGCCAATTTCTTTCATAACATCCAAAATGCCCTGTGTTATTATTTTGTGGCTGTTCGGTATTTCTGTGTCCCTCTTCCCGTATTGGGGCGCGAGTATCCTCTGAAATACGTAATTCTTGTATTACCTGTGTCAGCTGATCTTGTACTTCCCGGATTTCTCTTTTGTCCTGTGTATTGATTTGATTTTGATTCTGTTTGAATTTTCTAATTTGTTCATACTCTTCTGTGTCAGTGATGGCTACAGGTCTTGTGTCATTCAGATCATCATCTACCTTTGTAGATAAGTTAGTGACCTGATCCGAAAGTTTGGCTACTTTCTCTGATAATGTACTAATTTCCTCCATGTGTCTTTCTACTGTGTCCTTTAAGTTTTCCTGAGTTTTTGCAAGTTGCGTAACCGAATCGGTAGATGCAACTGAGTCAATTTTAGCTTGCAAGGTCTCATGATTTTCATGAACAATAATTTGCAGTTCTTTTATGGCTGCTTCGTGATTCTGTAATGCATTTTCATGCCGCGAAAAAATAGGTTGAAAATGCTCACAAATTTGTGTTTTTACGTCGTTACAGACTTTTTGACATTTTGATTCGATTTTATGTAACTCAGTAGTCAAATCTTCACGTGTTTGTTCAAGTGTAGTGTCTAACTTTTGAAGATTTTGTTCCATTGTGTCTAACTTTTTGAGATTTTGTTCCACTGTGTCTAACTGTTGCTGTGTTTGTCTCTGGTGTTGTTCCATTGTGTCTAACTTTTCAAGCTTTTGTCCCATTTGTTGCATTAATTGTAATAACAATGCACTGGTGTCTGAAACATGTTCCTCAGTGCTTTTCGGCAGTGAAGTTGCACCGGCAACATTCACATTTTGACAAGCAGAAAATGTTTCTTGACTCATTTGAGAAAACGGTGAGAACCCAAAACCTGAGTCTACAGTATTTGCAATATTGTGTTCTGTCATTCCCGATTCCTGAGGCGAGCTGTTGCCGACCAATCGATCGATAACGCTTCCCTGTTCACTACCTGTTTCACTGTCTACGCCATTGTTTGCCGCCCGCTCAATTTCCCTATGCGCAATTACCAAATTACTACTTTGAACATCAGTTAATTCATTACTCGGTGGCGCTAACACACTGCTTTCGTCTTCACTGTCATTTCTCAGTTTACTTTGGAGCCTAGTATTACGTTTTTCACACGCCATTATTGTCACAGTATTTCACACGACAACACAGAAAAACACAATTTGAAGATCAAAAATAAGAGAACACATTAACATAGCACTGAAAATAATATCTAGTTAATTGCAGCTGCGAAATACTTGGTGCAAATCTACATGCATGCCACAACTGCTTTACTGTACAACAATGAAAAACTACAACTACAAAGGAAATTCTCTCTATGATTACGCGCTATCAATAAACAATAGCTACACTAATTACACAAACTACAAGAAAAAAATCAGAAGATTCCAGTGAGGTATCCTCGGCTAAGGGTCGACATATGAAACGTCCCCTTTTGAACAATTACAAATGACTGTGCTTAAACTGACACACAATATTTTGTTAGCGCAACGCAATCTGACTTTCAATAATCCCTACAAAAGAATGGGCCCTGACTAACAGTAAACTATACCTTTCACAAATCACTTACCTCACAAAAATCTTCGCTACTCAAGCTACTGCAATACAGCGAGCGCCACTACTGCCAGCTAAATAAAAGATTCAAACTACGGAAGGCACTAACTACTGATAGGGATAGTTAGCAAATGAAAGATATTAATAGAGAACAAACAATGTATTTACCTTGATATCATCATATATAAATATAGCAGTTCATGACAAATTACAAAAGTCCGCCATCTCTCTCCCCACATCCACCACTGCTGGCGGCTCACCTCCAACTGCGCAACGCTACGCGCTGTTCACAGCCAGCTGCCTAACACTACAATGGCGAGTATTACAACAATGCAAAGCAGCCACAGACTGCACACAGCACAGCCAGCGATTTTCACACAGAGGTGGCGTTACCCATAAAAAAACCTAAACAGCCTACTTACAGCTTCTCTTCTGACAACACAATATACTGGTAGACCTGCTGAAACCTTCTCCATATTCAATACTTATATTGTAATTAAAACTACGTTTATTTTGGTGAACTATGACAACAATGCTGCATGCACGGGTTGAAGAATACATCTAATTGCTACTACTGTATGAAAATTATTTGTACGTGTTATACATTTACTTTTAAAGTAGTCCTGTTAATTGCTTCACTTACCTTACATAATGTGAAATAAATATCCTGCGAGAACGCTTCTAAGACTGCTATTAATGTTCAGTGGATTTATCTTCGGTCGAATCGAGGTGACCTATTGTGCACGTAAATAACCCATTAGTAGCTCACTGTATTCGGGCTTGCTGGAATGTGTCAAAAAGCTCATTGTTATACTCTGTCAATATGTATCCCTGTAAGAAGGTTTTTCTATTTTAAGAATTTCTTTATGTTTGACATATGATGGTTTCCTCTCGATTTTTTTGTTCTGAGTGTCTCAATGTGTACTACATTAGTGTGCGGAATATTTCGAATTCTGTACGGTCCTGCGTATAGAAGTTCAAATTTTTTGCATCGTTTCTTCCCTTTGTGTGGCAGATAATGGGTACGAACTAGTACCCTATCGCCAATTTCGTACTTGCGTAATCTACTTACCTGCTTCTGCTGTCTCTTCCGACGATCTGAAGCTCGTTTAATGTTCGCTAGTGCCATGTCTATTATCTCACAATGACGAAGTCTACGCTTCTTTGGAAAAGTAATCATTTCAGTAAGTTTATTCGGTGGGTCGTTATTCGTCAGTATTACAGTTGGTGAGAGCATCGTTGACTCATTAGGTATTGCATTTATTACTTCCTGAAACTGTGAAATGTATTCGTTCCATGTTGTATGTTTTCTGTGGCAATAAATTCTACCAAGTTTCCTGATCTCTTTCGTTATTATTTCTGACGGGTTAGAAGAAATGTGATATCTTGATATGTAAATTGGTGTTATGTTCTTACTCTCTAACATTTGTTTCCATATGTCTGACCTAAACTGCGGTCTGTTATCTGAAATAACCTTCTGTACATGTCCTACTATTGATAGAAAATCTCTTACAAATGCTCTTGATACTGATCCAGCTGTTTCTTTCCATAGTGGAAAAAATGTTACAAATTTGGATGTCAGTTTTACGGCTACTAGAATATAACTACAATCTTTACTTGTTCTGGCGATTTGACCGAAAAGATCTACTGCTGCCATGTGTCTTAACTTACCCAGTATGATGGGATACAGTGGTGGAATATGTGATACTGTAAATGATTTAGCTTTCTGACATATCTTACAGGATGCTATAACTTTGCGAATGTGTTTTTCCATATTTTTGAAGTGACAATTTTGTCGAAGAATTAGAAAGCATTTCCTAGCTCCGTAATGTGCATAGCTTAGGTGCGTATACCATAACAATTTGTTTCTGATCCCTTCTGGAATGCATAAAAGCCAATTGTTGCCGTCTGGGTACGAGCAAATAAACATAATATTTTGATGTATAGTGTAATTATGTCTGATTTTTGCGTTGCTCTTGTCTCGTCAAAGCGTTAAAATCTCTTTTAGTGTTTCATCTTTCTGCTCTTCTCTCTCTATGTCCTGTAATGCTGATGATATAAAGTTTTCGAAAACTACTTGTTTGATATACATAATACTATGGTTGTTGTAGCAGAAGGTATTTTCTTTCTCTAGTCGTTTATGCTGAATAGATATCGATAGTGCGTCGGCAACAATGTTCTGCGTGCCTGGAATGTGTACAATAGTAAAGTCGAACTCTTGTAGATATAATTTGCAACGGCTTAAGCTATCATGCGTAAGTTTTGCTGATAATAAAAGCTGGATTGCTCGGTGATCAGTATATACTGTGGTGTGTCTTCCATATAGATAATTACGGAATCTCTTAAATGCCCATACTACACATAGTGTCTCTAATTCTGTTACAGAGTAATTGCGCTCTGCTGGAGAAAGTATCCTGCTTGCAAACGCCATATGTTTAACGATTGTCTTACCGTCCTCCTCCACTTCCTGGAAAATACGAGGGCAGTTCAATAAGTAATGCAACACATTTTTTTTCTCGGCCAATTTTGGTTGAAAAAACCGGAAATTTCTTGTGGAATATTTTCAAACATTCCCGCTTCATCTCGTATAGTTTCATTGACTTCCAACCGGTGGCAGCGCTGTACGGAGCTGTTAAAATGGCGTCTGTAACGGATGTGCGTTGCAAACAACGGGCAGTGATCGAGTTTCTTTTGGCGGAAAACCAGGGCATCTCAGATATTCATAGGCGCTTGCAGAATGTCTACGGTGATCTGGCAGTGGACAATAGCACGGTGAGTCGTTGGGCAAAGCGTGTGTCATCATCGCCGCAAGGTCAAGCAAGACTGTCTGATCTCCCGCGTGCGGCCGGCCGTGCACAGCTGTGACTCCTGCAATGGCGGAGCGTGCGAACACACTCCTTCGAGATGATCGACGGATCACCATCAAACAACTTAGTGCTCAACTTGACATCTCTGTTGGTAGTGCTGTCACAATTGTTCACCAGTTGGATATTCAAAGGTTTGTTCCCGCTGGGTCCCTCGTTGTCTAACCGAACACCATAAAGATCACAGGAGAACCATCTGTGCGGAATTGCTTGCTCGTCATGTGGCTGAGGGTGACAATTTCTTGTCAAAGATTGTTACAGGCGATGAAACATGGCTTCATCACTTCGAACCTGAAACAAAACGGCAATCAATGGAGTGGCGCCACACCCACTCCCCTACCAAGAAAAAGTTTAAAGCCATACCCTCAGCCGGTAAAGTCATGGTTACAGTCTTCTGGGACGCTGAAGGGGTTATTCTGTTCGATGTCCTTCCCCATGGTCAAACGATCAACTCTGAAGTGTATTGTGCTACTCTTCAGAAATTGAAGAAACGACTTCAGCGTGTTCGTAGGCACAAAAATCTGAACGAACTTCTCCTTCTTCATGACAACGCAAGACCTCACACAAGTCTTCGCACCCGAGAGGAGCTCACAAAACTTCAGTGGACTGTTCTCCCTCATGCACCCTACAGCCCCGATCTCGCACCGTCGGATTTCCATATGTTTGGCCCAATGAAGGACGCAATCCGTGGGAGGCACTACGCGGATGATGAAGAAGTTATTGATGCAGTACGACGTTGGCTTCGACATCGACCAGTGGAATGGTACCGTGCAGGCATACAGGCCCTCATTTCAAGGTGGCATAAGGCCGTAGCATTGAATGGAGATTACGTTGAAAAATAGTGTTGTGTAGCTAAAAGATTGGGGAATAACCTGGTGTATTTCAATGCTGAACAAAACAACCCCTGTTTCAGAAAAAAAATGTGTTGCATTACTTATTGAACTGCCCTCGTATGTACTCCTAGTGCTGTAGTTGAACTATCTGTTGTAATGGAAATGTTTTGTGTTGGGTCAGGATGCGATAACAAAGGTGCCCTTAGTAAAGCTTCTTTCAAATTCTCGAATTCAGCTTCAGCGTCTTCATCCCATGACCAAATTGTATTTTTACTTGTGAGCTGGTATAGCAAGGGTGTGTCTAATGATTTATAATGAACGAATTTTCTAAAATAATTAATAAGGCCTAAAAAGCTCCGAAGTTCCTTCTTATTTGTTGGCACGTCGATATCTTTCAATGCTTGCAATTTGTCGGAGTCTGGTGCAATACCTGATTGTGAAATGATATGACCTAGAAATTTTATTGAGGTTTTTCCAAATTCAGATTTACAGAGGTTTATAGTTACATCGTTTTGCTCGAATGTATTCAGTAATTGTTGAAGGGTGTGGTTGTGCTGTTCCCAGTTTTCTGCTGCGATTAGAATGTCATCTACATATGTAGTAATTTTGTTTTTAAGATCCTGTGGGAGAATTGTATTCATGCCTCGTATAAAGGCTGCAGACGAAATCCTTAGCCCAAACGGAAGTTTACAAAATTGGTAAAATTCACCAAAGCAAAGGAATGCCGTATACTTTCGGCAATTTGGATGCAACTGGATTTGCCAAAATCCTGATTTGAGATCGAGGGTGGTATATATAGAGGTGCCATGAAACGTTTGCAGTAACACTTCTAACGTCTGTGGTCGGTCAGTTTCTGTAATGATTATTTTATTAACCTCACGTGAATCTAAAACTAAACGGAGTGATCCATCCTTATTTTCAACGATGTGTAATGGATTTATGTATTGGCTTGCTGCTGGTTCAATTCTACCCTGATCAGTCATTGCTCGTAACTCTTTCTTAACTGCCTCTGTGTATATATGCGGGATTGGATAGTGTTTTGCTTTGAAAGTCTCGTGTGGTTTCACCTGAAATTCTTACATAAATCCTGTCATCGTTCCTGGAACATTGTTAAAAACTGTTTTATGTTGCACAAGAATATTTTCTAATTCTGTGCGTTCTGTGTCGACTTCTGCTATACTGTCTCCAGCCTTGCGTGTAACTGTCTCTAATACATTATACTCCTGTTCCTCTGCCATGTCGTTATTATGTGCATTCGTGTATAGTGTGAGATAACAATCGTTATCTTTAGAATCTGCAGTAATCTCGATCCTGTGCATATTTTGTTCTTCTGAGGATACTGTGTTTTGAAATCTCACTACCACTTCACTGTCTTCCTTCTGTAATGTTAGGTATGCCGATTTAAAGTCAATCTTTGCGTCGTACTGTACGAGAAAATTCATTCTTAATATTATATCAGTTGTTAAATGTGGAACTATCCAACAATTGCTGTGGAAAGTTTGCCCTCCAAAAATAAAAGTTAATTGTGTCTGTCTTTTGACTTCAACGATTTTTCCTGGAAATGCTCCCTTAACTTTAGTTTTGTGTAACGGGGATACTGGATAATCATTATCGCTATTGCATCTGTTAAATGCGCCTTCGTTAATTACGCACATTGGTGAGCCTGGATCAATTATTGCTAAAATATTTAGTGACTTTAAATTTATCTGGATTATTGGGTGGCATATAGTTTTCTGCATGATCGGTTTTTCTTGTAACAATGTGTCTCGCACGTCGTCGAATGTAATGGCATTCTCTATCGTTATCTTTTCTCTGTCCTTATCCATAGTGTCGTCATTTAGAGATTCATCACAAGCTATCTCTAGTCATAAATGTTCTGACATTTCATTTTCTGTTGGGGAGTGTTGTGTGTTTTTTATGAGCTGTACTGTTCTACCGTTTTGATTATTAGCGGTAGGTGGCGGATGAAATCTTGTGTCCGGTACATTCATACGATAACTTGGTTGTTGTACACTGTTTGAATTTCTATGAAAATTATCATTGTAGAATGTCCTTTGCGGTCGGTGTTCGTTTTCTCACCTTCTGTCGTCATAACTGTGGTTATACGGCGAAAAGACTGTCTTTGTTCGTTTTGTGTATTTTGCGGCTGACCCGTGTAATTGTTTGCACCTGTCGCCTTTCCTTGGCGATGAGTCATGTGAAAGTTTGACCGGTTCGGCATTTCCTGTCGTATATGTGTCGTGTTATTTGGATGGCTTTGTTGTTGTCCTGAATTGTAATGTACATTGTTATTATACTGCTGTACATTGAATCCCTGTGTGTATTCTCGATTAAAGTTTTCATTTTCGCTGCGAAAGCGTTTATTATGATTGTTATTGCCAAATCGTGTTTGCTCAAAATTATTATTATTTGTCTGGTTTGCGTTATGCCGTGAAAAGTTCTTATTAACAAACGCGTAATCTGCCTCGTGTACCTCTAGCAATTGCAGGATGTCTCTAAATGCGTACACGCTGACCTTTTGCTGGGCTGTTAATAATGACACTTTAAATGCTCTGGGGAGTTTTGAAATACACAGCTGTATTAATGCGGATTGACTGTATGGCTCATTGAGGTATTGGTTTTTTTTCAACCATATACTCGAAAAATTGTGAGATTGTTGGGAAAGTAGAATTCTCGAAATTTGGTATACTAATTAGCAGATCTTTAATGCTACTCTGTGTGGTATCTGACCAATATGCTGCTAGAAATGCTTCCTGGAATGCTTCTACTGAAAAACACTGTCTAGCAATTGGTCGCATTCTTCTCGCTGGTTCCCCTTCAAGAAAGCTAATAATAAATTCTAGCTTATGTTGAACTGGCCATGATGGTGGGAGTGCCGTATTGAATTGTTGGATCCAGTCCAGTGGATGTATTTGCGTCCTGTCGTTTTTAAACGTTTTAAACTTTCTCACTGAAAGGAAATGCTTGTGGTCGAAACCATCATATCTTTGTGCGTAATTATTTTCGTAATGTTGTGAATATGAATTTGTGTGTCTTTCTGCCTGGTTAAGATCTCTTTCTCTCTGAAGTCTACCGACATTATACGTATTGTGCATCTGAGGCATGTCGTAATAGTGTGTGTTCTGTTGGAACTGATTGTTTGCAGTTGTTTCTTGTGTAAAGAATTGGTTTTCAGATGTAACAAATTATTACGTGATTCTAGGTCTGCGATTGTTTGTTGCACATTTGTAATTTGCCTATCTTTACTATTAGAAATCTGTTGAACTGAAACTGGTGTAGTGTCATCTGATTTACTCTCATTGGTAGTATCTAACAGGTCTATTCTTGTAGTGAGTTCGTTGATCTTTTCTGTCAATTCGTTTCATAATTTACGATTACTTTTGGTTACTTTCCTAAAATCTGCTTTCAAAATTTCTGAGTCTTGATTGATTTCTGTGTGTTCCATTTTGTCAGTTAGTGTCAGAACTTCATCTGTTAATTTATTCCTAATATTCTGGATTTCAGTGTGTGTAGAAAGTTTCGCCTCAATTGTCTGTGGCTGGATTTCCGTGAGCCTCTCTTGTATTTGAATATTTGTCTCCTTAACCGTTTCGATTTCTTCCGAAATCGAGTGTATGTGATTGTCCACGTAAGTTTTTCCCTGAGCAAACACTTTCTTTTTGTCGTCCTGTCGCTGTTTATTAATTGTTTGTGATAGTTCGTTCTTTATTCTGCGATCGCACCAGTTTGCGGTGACGTATCAAACAGTTTTCTATGTGATTGTTAAAACGTTCATCAATGTGAGCGTTTTGTTTAGAAAAGTTCTCTGTCATTGTTTTTCGTATGCTTACCGCGAATGCGTGTAATTCTTGGTTTGATTTTTCAGCGACAGCTTGAATTTCTACTTTGATTTCGTGTTTTAGATTTTGGTACATTTTGTCTAATTTCTGATCTGTGTGTGTGCTTTCTGCCTCGATTTCGTTTATTAGGTCTGCTGATTCTTGTGCCCTTCAGTTAAAGTTCTGATTCATGTCTTGTCTCATTTGTAGCAAAAATGCCATTATTGGATCCATTTCGGATTGACTTCTGAGTGTATTTGTATTCGTTGTTAAAGGTTGTACATCTGTGTTCATTTGTACATCCTCAGACGATTGTAATCGTGTCACCTCTTCCGTGGTTTCGGAATTTTTGTCAATAAAACTGTGGTATCTGTTACGCAGATTGTGTGGCTGTGTACCGTTTCAATCCGTTTCGGCACGTAATGGAGTCACACTGTTTGACTGCATTATAGTGGTTTCGTTATTGAAACTGTTATGTCTGCTACGCGTAATTTGTGCCTGTGTAGCGTCTGTTGTATTTAAAAACAAATTATTTTGCACTAATGTCTCATTATCAGTTGGCATTTCTGATTTCTGAAGTCGATTGTTCGTCAAAAGAATCCATATTACACTCCTAGAAATTGAAATAAGAACACCGTGAATTCATTGTCCCAGGAAGGGGAAACCTTATTGACACATTCCTGGGCTTAGATACATCACATGATCACACTGACAGAACCACAGGCACATAGACACAGGCAACAGAGCATGCACAATGTCGGCACTAGTACAGTGTATATCCACCTTTCGCAGCAATGCAGGCTGCTATTCTCCCATGGAGACGATCGTAGAGATGCTGGATGTAGTCCTGTGGAACGGCTTGCCATGCCATTTCCACCTGGCGCCTCAGTTGGACCAGCGTTCGTGCTGGACATGCAGACCGCGTGTGATGACGCTTCATCCAGTCCCAAACATGCTCAATGGGGGACAGATTCGGAGATCTTGCTGGCCAGGGTAGTTGACTTACACCTTCTAGAGCACGTTGGGTGGCACGGGATACATGCGGACGTGCATTGTCCTGTTGGAACAGCAAGTTCCCTTGCCGGTCTAGTAATGGTAGAACGATGGGTTCGATGACGGTTTGGATGTACCGTGCACTATTCAGTGTCCCCTCGACGATCACCAGTGGTGTACGGCCAGTGTAGGAGATCGCTCCCCACACCATGATGCCGGGTGTTGGCCCTGTGTGCCTCGGTCGTATGCAGTCCTGATTGTGGCGCTCACCTGCACGGCGCCAAACACGCATACGACCATCATTGGCACCAAGGCAGAAGCGACTCTCATCGCTGAAGACGACACGTCTCCATTCGTCCCTCCATTCACGCCTGTCGCGACACCACTGGAGGCGGGCTGCACGATGTTGGGGCGTGAGCGGAAGACGGCCTAACGGTGTGCGGGACCGTAGCCCAGCTTCATGGAGACGGTTGCGAATGGTCCTCGCCGATACCCCAGGAGCAACAGTGTTCCTAATTTGCTGGGAAGTGGCGGTGCGGTCCCCTACGGCACTGCGTAGGACCCTACGGTCTTGGCGTGCATCCGTGCGTCGCTGCGGTCCGGTCCCAGGTCGACGGGCACGTGCACCTTCCGCCGACCACTGGCGACAACATCGATGTACTGTGGAGACCTCACGCCCCACGTGTTGAGCAATTCGGCGGTACGTCCACCCGGCCTCCCGCATGCCCACTATACGCCCTCGCTCAAAGTCCGTCAACTGCACATACGGTTCACGTCCACGCTGTCGCGGCATGCTACCAGTGTTAAAGACTGCGATGGAGCTCCGTATGCCACGGCAAACTGGCTGACACTGACGGCGGCGGTGCACAAATGCTGCGCAGCTAGCGCCATTCGACGGCCAACACCGCGGTTCCTGGTGTGTCCACTGTGCCGTGCGTGTGATCATTGCTAGTACAGCCCTCTCGCAGTGTCCGGAGCAAGTATGGTGGGTCTGACACACCGGTGTCAATGTGTTCTTTTTTCCATTTCCAGGAGTGTATTACTGCTCTCGAATGTCTGTTCACCTAATGTTTCACTACCGCGTTTTTCACACGTATTATTTCTGTCTATTCCTGAAAAGAATTTCTCGTCACTATTTTCTACACTTTTATCGCTTTGAGAACGAGTAATTATTCTGTGGGACATTGTCTATAATTAACACACCCAACAAAATATATCACTGTTCAAAGCGGATTTAACACTGAACAAACACTTTTCAACGCAGAATCAATAGAGCAAACAGAATTGCCGATGGGCTGTGAATGAAAGGTATACAGTTTAGTATAAGCGTTGCGCCACTTAACACTAGCTTATTCATACAATTGTCAGAGTCAGTATATTCATTTTCACAGTAGATTCAATAAAGAGTCTTACCGATTGGATGTCGCCAAGTGAAACCTTCCCGTCTCCTCTATATCTCTTTTGTTAATGATAACTTTCCCTTTTACAATAAACTATGTAACCTTCCCTTAGGATTTCTATGTCTTTCTTAATAATAACAAATGAAATCTTCCCTTTGAAATTTATTCTCTTTATCTTCGCATACAAATTTAATTGCTGCTTATTAAAAGTGATTTTCTGATTATTTCGACGAAACGTAGAATGTGTCGTCGTCGTGGCCCTCAGTCGTTATCTGCAATAACCCAAAACTGTTCCTTACCTTTTTTACTGTTACTGGATCGCCATGTGACTGCTACATCGAACTGCGACAAGAATATACTTACTCTGTTTTACTATACTCTATTAGCTGCTGGTGGGCTTTCATAATAAGTGGCTGCATTTATTACCAAAGCTGACTTTGTTCTTTAATAGCAAAGCTGACGTTATTCTTTAGTTAATTTGACTGATATTACGTAATTCATAGTTAAAGTTTTCCTTGACAACAATAAAATTTTGCAAAGTTTTTCGTTGATGTTTTTTGGGATGGATTATAATTAGAAATGCAATATTGCTGGCAAAAGTTAATTGTATTCTGAATGAAATGATTTTACAAACGTTCAAATGGGACTTACTTTTTACAATAATCTTACAACTAGCAATGCGCAAACGTACCTTCAGTAGTCTTGAGTTTCTCAAAAAATTAATTCAATAATATTAGTTCCTCTTATTATAATAGTTAACTGATGTCTCTGTACATCCGTTTATAATCTCTTGCAAATCATAGCTAGTGGCTGTCAGGCACACCGCTCCTCTCAACCTCTCGCTTCAGACCTGCTACCGACTCGCTTCACTTCTCGCTTACTACTGACTTCCTACGAACGCTAAAGTGCGGTCTCTCCTGCCAACAATGCTTTCTGGTGCAGACAATCCCTGCTATCATTACAAAATGTGTCAATGCGCGGTCTTTCCCGCTCTTTTCTTAAAATGTATCCTTACGCCGTCTCTTCCTCCCTTTTTAAAATTATTTCCAACATGACGAATATTAATTATTCCTACTTAATCCTGTTAATAAAATATAAACATCTTTCATAAATTGTGATTTGACAATAGACAATAGAAAAATACACGTCTTACACTGCCACAGAATTTCCTTCACATAAATCGTTAAAAAACAAAGTTTCACAATGCATGCATTCCCACAGACCGCCAAAAGAACTGGAACGTAGCAGAATGTCAAAGTTTTGCAAAATGCTGTTCGTTCATATAGTCGTCAAAATTTCTCGAGAAGCTAGTTTCGCATTGACGTTGACATGTTCTTGCTGTACTTACCCATATTGTATGTTTTCGTCATATTTAGCAGCCTTTCTTGTTTTTATGTAACACAGTTTCTCTGGGAAATAAACGTCGATATTTTGAAAATGTTTGTACGTTGCTTTTGTTGCCTCTAGTCTTCTTACTGGCTTGATCCAGTCCACAATGATTTCCTCTGGATTAGTTTTCAGTAACATAAGACTTACTGCATACAGCAGTATGCTACCTTTGATAGCTCGCTCGTAGTGGCAGCAGTGGGTGACTGACGTCTGGTGGTGGTCTGACGAGCAGCTGTTGCAGAACCAGCTTATGTAACCACGCAGCACAGATGGGTAGAGAGGCAACACCTGCATTTGAGTTCGTTGAATCTGCATATCTGTTTCCTGTTGCTTGAAATGTGGAAGCGAAATATGACGGCAGCATAGAGGCGGAGAGATTATGCGTATCTTGAAGCACACACACCTCCAACATCACGTTTCTAGAAATTCGCAAGAGAAATATAATGCATATGTTAACCAAACAGGATTTAACGCTTTTGGAACAGGTTGGAATATATCTAGAACTGGTCAGAACTTGTTGACTAAGCATTTCGCATAAGATAACAAATTTTTGAATGTGCTTGTATAGACCCTTCTGCTCCCACCACTTGATGATTCAGCAGGAAGGATCAGAACCAGGGCTGGCGCAAGGCACGTGCGTCAAGTGCGGTCGCGCAGTGCAGCACATCTGCAGGTTTGCCTCCCTTGCTGGACGAGGCGAGGGTCGAACGGGAGAAGTTTGTGAGAATTCATTTCTTCTTTGTTTTGTTTTGAGAGTAGCCATTGTTGCGTTTATGTGACCACTAAGTATGAAAGCTATTTTTGTCTTTCTTTTTAGAAGAACTATGCAGCTATTGTTGCATTCTCTACGACTGCAAAATATAGAATTCGTCTTGGTAGTTGGCCGAAGGGGTCAAGACTGATGAGACGTACTGTTATTGCTTTTCCTAACCACGGAAAAAGAGACAATCACAATTTGTTGTGACTTGGAATTAAATAATTTACATTGATGTAATAGATTAGTATTTTTCATGTACAGTACAACTAGTACTGTGCGTGCATGTTGCTTATAACTTAGACTTTTCTCCATTAAAGTTGCAGAAAGGAAAAATGTTTTCTTATGATCTGTTATTTCGAAAACTGGTAGGGCAGAAAAAAGCAAATGTCGTCCCAATACCTAGACCGAAAGTCCGCCTGCTTAGGTGGGTGGTAACGTGCTTTCCTCCCTTGCAGCAGGCCCGGGCTCGATTCCCAGCTGGGTTGGAAACTTTCTCTGCTTGTGGACTGAGTGTTGCGTTGGTCTCTTTACCATTTCATCCTCATCACTGGTGCGCAAGTCGCCCAATGTGGCTTCAACTGAAATAAGACTTGCACTTGGCGGCCGAACTTCCCCGAATGTGGCCTCCCAGCTAATGATACCATACGCTTATTTCCAATTTTACCTAGAATGCAAATAAAGGGAAAAAAGTGAAGTGATACAGCGATGAAGACTGGTTTATGTGCTGGCGTAAGCTGGCGCCAGCACATCATACGGCATAGAGGGTGCAAGGCGATAGATACAGGCCAACAACAGACTTACAGGAAACGTGCCGCCAACGCCCTCCTGACCGTCAGTATTTAGATGGCCGCCACGGACTGGAGGGCGAGTTAGTTCGAGTCTGTTCGAGTTTGTCTCACTGGGGAAGTTCCAGTGTCATCAGTTGCGGCCCAGCGGAAATTGCAGTAGCAGTTAGCTCCGCGCTAACTCAGAGACATGCATCACTTAGCAACCAGATAGTCTTCATAGCGGACTTTGTACTTCAACAGCAGTGTACTATTACAGAGAACTTGTACCACACAACAACTAGCTAAAGTTAAGTAGATGTCTTATTCTTATGAATAAAGAAACCAGTTAATATACTGTGTGCAGTTTGTGTTATAAAAAGAAAGAAACTGGCCATCAAACAATATCCCCTCCTTGCTCCCATGGTACAGCTCTACAGATACAACGAGAAGACATAAAAGATTGTTACACTTTATTGAATAATCAGACACGAAAGAGCTAATATGTGATAAGGATCACATGCGTCCAGTGACGGTCCTTTCCAATGAGCGACCGCGGTGCAGCGCGTTCATATTTTTCTATTTACCTTCTATTACGTTCTTAATTTCAGAATTATAAAGCAAAAAGTTATGAAAAATTAAAAGAATGTCATCCCATTTTCTTGCTGTTACGAGAAATACTCTCCTTCTTCCGATAGATGCTACTACGAATCGCATAGCGTCTGCTACACTCTACATCAGAAACAGCGAGCTCAGAAGAAAGTGACGAAAATTTACGAAACTGAGCCTTATTGACGCATGAAGCCAGACCGTCTCAGCGGGCTGCACTTTTCTGTAACGCTTGCGTCGCTGTTGTATGAGAAGCTTAAAAAAATTATAGGAACAGATAGGGAAATGCTACGTTTCACAGGGTGGACAACAGTGCAACTAGAAGAAGGTATTTAAGTTAATTTTAACGTAATAACATTAGATATTTTGGTTTGCGGAAATCAAATTTTGTTTCGTGTACAGTCAGTCAAGAATACAATTTGCTCGAGTGACAACTTCAAGCGGTTATTTTTCTGAAGTATTTGATTGAGAAACACGTAATTTTGTCTATTTATAGACGTTACTAGCGAACCTGGCAATTGCTAAATACGTATGGGAATTGCATATACATCCTAAATTCCTTGGCCTCTCACCCTGTCCATCTTCTCATCCCCCCCCCCCTCTCTTTCTCTCTCTGTAAATCTTCTCATCTCCCCATCTATCTGTGCGTAACCTCTCCCTCCCCTCTCTCTGTACATTTTCTCCTCCATCCTCTCTACATTCTTTCCCATTTGAATGTTCAGCAGGGTATCATGTAAGAATTGGAAATAAATCTGTCAGGATCTTTTCGAGAATTTTGATTACAACATTTCCGGTTTACACACTACATTTATATTTATATATGTAATATATTACAAGACTATGTGGCCTATGTCCGGCCGAATGTTCATTAGGGTATCATGTAAAAACTGGTAGTAAATCGGTCAAGAACTTTCCGAGATTTGTGATATCAATGCTTCCCCTTTTGTCTTCTTCTTTTCTTTAGCGTTTGTCCCTCCTTGTGGCAGGGTCCTCTGAGTAGATCCGCTGTCTCCATTTTGCTCGATCGTGGGTCACTTCTGGATGAAGATTTACAGCCATCAGATCGTTGTGCAGAATGGCGTCTCATTGTTTTCTAGGTCGTTCCTTGGATCTCTTTCCCATGACTTCCACTGTGTATGCTGCCTTTGCAATGGTATCATGCTCTGTGTGGAGCACATGTCCAAACCATCGCAGACGGCTGTCTTGCATTTGCTTCTGGATCGGGGTAACCCCGAAACGTTTCCTGATAGTGACATTCGAAACGTGATCGAGCTGAGCGATGCCACCTGTCCATCTAAGCATCTTAGTCTGCATAACCCCCAATCGTCGTTCTGTCTCTTGTAGCTGGCCAACACTCGGTGTTCTAGAGAGCAACAAGACAGATGACAGTCCCGTAGATCTTTGACTTCAGATGATCCTTAATACGACTATCGCAATTGACACCTGTTGTCATTCGCCACTTCATCCAGGCCTGCCTCAGTCTTTGCGTTGACCTCATCTACAAGTTGGCTATCGCTAGGCATTGTAGAACCACGATAATTAATTTTTTCTACTCTTGGTAGATCTTCTCCCTCAGCGTTGATGGTCCCAACTTCTCGTAGACGTGATGACAAGTACTCAGTTTTCTTTTTGTTGAACCGAAGGCCATAACGCACGAGTCGGGCGTTCGCCTCTTGCGTTTGGTGCTGGAGATCAAACTCGTTCTCCACAGTCAACCGCCGGCCGAAGTGACCGTGCGGTTAAAGGCGCTGCAGTCTGGAACCGCAAGACCGCTACGGTCGCAGGTTCGAATCCTGCCTCGGGCATTGATGTTTGTGATGTCCTTAGGTTAGTTAGGTTTAACTAGTTCTAAGTTCTAAGGGACTAATGACCTCAGCAGTTGAGTCCCATAGTGCTCAGAGCCATTTGAACCATTTTTGAACCACAGTCAACCTGATATCATCAGCATAGAGAAGTGTCCATGATAGTGACGTGTGCAGGTCTGATGAGACAGAGTCCATCACAAGAATAAACAGTAGTCATGATAGGGCCGAACCTTAGTGGACTCTTTACAAAAAAAAATGGTTCAAATGGCTCTGAGCACTATGGGACTTAACATCTGTGGTCATCAGTCCCCTAGAACTTCGAACTACTTAAACCTAACTAACCTAAGGACATCACACACATCCATGCCCGAGGCAGGATTCGAACCTGCGACCGTAGCAGTCGCGCGGTTCCGGACTGAGCGCCTAGAACCGCTAGACCACCGCGGGCGGCGGACTCTTTACATACAGAAGCCGTACCCAGTTAACAAGGTACTCCAGAATGTGATGGTTTCGAAGCGCTGACGAGATTAAATCATGTGGTACCCTATCGAAAGCCTTTTCGAAGTCTAGAAAGGGAAGATGCAGTGACTTGTTTTCGCGACATTTTTCACCAGCAGCCACGCAGCATGGATTGCGTCAGTTGTGGCAAAATTTTCACAAATATGGCTTGGTTCTTTGTGATCTGAGCTGTCTCTCTAATCCTTTGGTCGAGAATGCGTTCAAGAATCTTCATCACGTGACTCAGTAATCTGATTGGGAGTAATTAGAAACTCAGCAGAGATTTCTTTCCTTTTTAAGATTGGTAAAGTGATGCTCCGCTGCCAATCTGTTGGTAATCTACCTTTTCTGATGATCTGGTTGAAAAGATCTGTTAGCTAACCTGCCGCATTCCACTGTCGAGAACATTATAACTTTGCTGGAAAGTCATCATAGCCAATGGCCTTCCCTCACGTCGTCTCCTTCAGAGCAGCCTCGACTTCAGGAATGTTAATTTCCTTAACTGGTCCTTCAACGGCTGACATGGTTGGTATTGGTGGAGAGGAAATTTCTCAGTCGATATTCTCTCAAAGTAGCTCCTCCAGCATTTCCTGGTTTTCTTCCGGTCGACCAGCAGCTCACTTGTTTCGTTACTGCTACCGTAAAAATGTTGGATGTCTTCCGTTTTCTGATATTTTGATTTGACTCGTCGATAAATGTCACGTTCTCCTTTGCATGCGTCTAGTTTCGACTTGAGATCCGAATACTTGTCGGTTTTTGTTACTGCAATGACCTTCTTCGCCTCTCTACAGGCTTGTTTGTAGACTTTCAAACGGGATAGTGTTTGTCTGCAAGGAGCTAGTGGTACAGATTTTTTTTTTTTCATGCTTACGGCATGCATCGTCATTCCAAAGTCACGTGTCTTTTCTGATCATTCGTGGTCCTGGTTTCGTTGTTCCGTAAACAGAGTGTGCGGCTTAGGGAACAGAGGTCTTCAATTTATTCCAGCTATCTTCGACCGTGTTTATTTGTGGCACTGTAATTTTTGTCATAATGTCAGCTTCCCTTTCCTTGAAGCGCCACTATTTGAGTCTTGATGGTCCGTTTGTGGCAGAGTACGCTGATCTCAGATACCCAAGCTACATAAAATTCTGAAGTCCTAATTAGTAATTTAGAAAGAGGACAAGAAAAGGATTCCTCAGCTCCACAAGATCAGTGCCGGAATCATTCCTTTATTTCGAGCAGGGTCTTTAATATTTTAGTTTAAGACATGCGAAGTGGAGACGAGGAAAGATAAATGAAGATAAATATTAAATAAACACCGACATCAACAGTTAGTTTCATGTAATCGTTCTTTACAGGCTGGAGCGAGACATGTCCGACGATAGATCGATGCTGAGCCACAGACCGAAGAGAACTAGTGGAGCTACTGACGCTACGTCTCATCTTGAGCATATGACCAAATATGGCCAAAAAGCTGACGAAAACATCCCTGTGAGCACCGAAAACAAGAGCAATGCTGACAGTGAGCCATGCACAAGATTTTCAACAGGCCTCCACTCGATTGAAGACCTAGTTTATAAAGAAATCTCCGAGAACAACACATCTGACAGAAATGAAATTAGGTGCCCTAATTCGGAAAATAGCGGAAGGACATCAGCTGCAGTAGTCACCACAGCAGATGGGATTGAAATCGAGCCTAAACTTGAAGACACAGTTCACTCAGATACCGGGAGACGGCCGGATATCATTAACGATTGCTTTCGAATGACTTTGGTCAAGGAATGTCCTAAAAATGCAGGCAATCAGCACTTCAGCCCTGTGCGTTACACTATTCTCTGCAGAATCTACAAAAAGCAGGTATATATTGGCTGGTGTACTCAAAGAGCAAAGATGCTGTCTTTTGCTTTTTTTTACAAACTTTTTTCGTCATCTGCAGTAAAACTTGCAAATAACGGTACAAGCAACTGGTGGCACATTGCTTCTTATCTCGAAAATCATGGGAAATCTACGGATCATTAGAATTCCCACAAAAAGTGGATCCCGTTTTCTGAAGGACTGGAATACTCACAAACTGTGGACACCCATCATCAAAGGCTGCTGAATATTGAAAGCGAATTTTGGGAAAATGTTCTTGAGCGTTTAATAAAGATAAAACATTCTCTGGGTCAGCAATGTCTGCCATTGACAGACAGTGGAGATACACTCTTTCAGTGGATAATGGAAACTTCTTGAAACTCGTCGAATTATTCGGAAACTTCGACATTGCGCAGAACAAACATCATTATCTTGGAAAAGACACACAGAACGAAATAATTCATCTTATTGTGTCATCTATAACCAAGAACATATTATTAGTGATGAAATCTGCGAAGTATTACGGTATCACTGTGGACTGCACTCCAGATATTTCAAAAAATGAGCAGATGACAATTGTGGTACGCTTCGTTCAGGAGGCACGACTCGAAGGGATATACGATGTCCGAATTCGCAAGCACCTGAGATTATTTTCAGTGCCCGATTCTTCAAGCTCCATTTTGAAGCAAGTCATACTCAAGTTCTTGGAAGATAAAAAAAATGCCTTTGTATAATATGAGAGGTCAAGGGTACGACAATGGGGTGAAAACGAAGGGAAAGCATTCTGATATCCAGAAAAGAATTTTATATTTGAACAAGAGAGCATTTTATGTACCATGCAACAGTCACTGAGTGAATCTTGTTACAAACGGTTCCGCTGTTTCCATGTTTCCGACAGTTAAGAGCTTGCAGAATTTCTTCTCGTTCTTCGTTCGGAATTGGGATTTCTTGAAGAAGTATTTGCCTAACCTGACGCTGAAGCCACTGACCGATACTTGGTGGGAAAGCCGCATCGATGCTCTTACTCCCGTGAGGTTTCAAATTGGAGGAGTTTATGATGCTTATTCACATATCAAAAGAATTTGATGGCATGACCGCTCACGAAGCCGCTGCACTTGCAAATCAAATAAAAAATTACACCTCTCTTACTTCTCTGGTAATCTCGTACGAAGTACTACTTCACATCAGTGTAGTCAGTAAGACCCTCCAAAGCACTAACATAAAAGTTTCTGAGGCCGTGGAAATGTCTGAATGTACGAAAGCGCAATATCTTGAGAACTACGGAACAAAAGAAAAGTTTGTCTTTCTTGACTGATTCCACAGAATTGGCCATACAATTAGTGCTGTAAGATCTAACGTTATCGCCGATGCTTCCAGGCGACAAAGCAAGAAGCAAAGCCACTTTACCTATGAAGGAAGGGATGACACAATAGATGATCCAAAGAAACGTTACAAGATTGAATTATACTGTTACCTTTTAGACGTAGTCAGCACACCTTTGGATAAGAAATTCACTAAGCTGAAGCCTCATTGTCATCATTTTGATTTTCTGTACGACATCGGCAAGCTGAAGAATGCACCTCCTGAGAGTCTGTTTTCTTATTTTATTCAACGGAAAATAAATTGTTATTGTACACATTATTGCTCAAAGAATATTAACATGCAAAGTATAAATTGTCTTGTAATTATATTTTGTTTTCGATATGTATTATCGGTAGACAACCGTAAAAGTATTCATTTATAGTAAAAGTAAATTCGCATGTTTTATTAAAGATTACAAGATTGAATTATACTGTTACCTTTTAGACGTAGTCAGCACACCTTTGGATAAGAAATTCACTAAGCTGAAGCCTCATTGTCATCATTTTGATTTTCTGTACGACATCGGCAAGCTGAAGAATGCACCTCCTGAGAGGCTGGGCGAAAAGTGTAGAAACGTCACAGCGGTTTTTTAAACAACGAGTCTAGCGACATTGATACGCTGGAGTTGAGGAAGAACTTAAAGTGAAACTCGGAGTATGTCCAATAGAGACTTTGAAATTTATAGGAAGACATAATTTTTGCCCCACTGTTAACGTTGCTCCAAGAATTCTCCTAACACTCCTGGCTACAGTTGCGAGCGGAGAGAGAAGTTTCTCAAAGCTAAAAATGATGAAAACATGTCTCAGATCAATGATGAGCCAAATTCGTTTGAGTGAACTTGCAACAATATCCATTGAGCAGAGCGTGCAGTAGACTGAAATTACGCGGATCGAGTGAAAGAGTTTGCGCCAAGCGAAAACCGGTAAGGTTCGATATGTTTTGTTTTTTTTTATGTTCGCCGGCCTCTGCGACCGAGCGGTTCTAGGCGCTTCAGTCCGGAACCGCGCGCTTGCTACGGTCACAGGTTCGAATCCTGCCTCGGGCATGGATGTGTGTGATGTCCTTAGGTTAGTTAGGTTGAAATAGTTTCTAAGTGTAGGGGACTGATGACCTCAGATGTTAAGTCCCATAGTGCTTAGAGCCATTTGAACAATTTTTTTGAAGTGTTCAGTTGATTAATTCTTTATCGTCTTGTTTTCTTATTTTATTCAACGGAAAATAAATTGTTATTGTACACATTATTGCTCAAAGAGTATTAACATGCAAAGTATAAATTGTCTTGTAATTATATTTTGTTTTCGATATGTATTATCGGTAGACAACCGTAAAAGTATTCATTTATAGTAAAAGTAAATTCGCATGTTTTATTAAAATTGTTTGTAAGAGCAATATTTGCTTAAATCATTTGACTAACTTTTCAAGTGAAGTTTCCATACATAAAAATTGACAGATTTTAACATAACACCATTTTTTTAAAAAAATGAGTGTGTGTATGGGGGGCGGAGTTTGGGGGGGGGGGGTTGAGGAGGGGGGGGGCGGATGACAATTTTGCAGCTCTCATGAGGCGGCAGTTCGGCTTGCGCCGGTCCTGGTTAGGAGTTTCTTCTTATTACTGTATCTGACTATTTTCATGTCTGTTTCTATTGTGCTAGGGTGGTGGATTTCTTGTCGGAGGAGTTCTGAAGATGTTGAATGGCTAGTGCCATATTTACATGCTCTTTTATGTTCTATATTCGTTATTTCAAAAGTTCTGCTGGTCTGCTCTATGTATATCGCATAATATATAGCATCACTCTGGAGTTAGTAAAAGCCAAGATTTTTGGTATAGGTCAGTTCCATCTTCCTCCTTTAGACATTTTTGTATTCAGTAATTGCTTTGGTATGCTATTTTTATTCTTGTTTCTTGAGGATATACCCAATTCTGTGTGTCAGTTTGTTTTCATATCTGAGTACGTACCAACTTGTCCGTTGAGTTTCTGTGGTATGCCCCTGTTGTGTAGTGCTGTTTTCAGGTGTGTGTTTGTGGTCTATGTCGTGGATGTCTGGATTTGTATGGTGTTTTGATGTTTTTCTAGACTTTCTTGTTTAGTTTTGTAACTAGAGATTCAAGGTAACCGCTATTTTCTGCTATCTGAATTATTATATCCAGCTCGTTACAGTATCGTTCCTCAACTGGTACTGTGTTTAGTCTGTGGAGCATATATATGAGAGCTGATTCTTTTTGGTTCTGTCAGATGACTGGTGTAGTACAGTGTCTGTTGTGGAGTTTTCATATATATGCTGAATGAGGGTTGATTATTTTCCTTTGTGATGGACATATCTAGGAAGTTTATTTGGCTGAATTGTTCTTTCTCTGAAGTGAAGTTTATATGGTTTTGTGTTGCTTGTTTAACTCTGTGTGTAGTTGTTCTATCTTATTTTCTGGTTCGTCAACCAAGTAGACGACGTCATCCACGTATATCTTTCGGTATAGTATGTTGTACTTCCCACATGAACCATGGACCTTGCCGTTGGTGGGGAGGCTTGCGTGCCTCAGCGATACAGATGGCTGTACCGTAGGTGCAACCACAACGGAGGGGTATCTGTTGAAAGGCCAGACAAGCGTGTGGTTCCTGAAGAGGGGCAGCAGCCTTTTCAGTAGTTTTGGGGCAACAGTCTGGATGATCGACTGATCTGGCCTTGCAACATTAACCAAAACGGCCTTGCTGTGCTGGTACTGCGAACGGCTGAAAGCTAGGGGAAACTACAGCCGTAATTTTTCCCAAGGGCATACAGCTCTACTGTATGGTCAAATGATCATGGCGTCCTCTTGGGTAAAATATTCCGGAGGTGAGGGATACACGTGTATTCAGGGGATTCTTTGATGACTCTGATCACTATTTAATCTGCAGTGAAACTGGTATTGTGAGGCCGAAAGTGCAGGCGGTCAGGTCCATATGTAGGAGGATAAGAGTGGAGAAACTTCAGGATAAGGAAATCAGGCACAAGTACGTAATAGTGATCTCAGAAAGGTATCAGTTAGTTGAATGTAGTCAATTACAGTCATTGGAAAAGGAATGGACAAAGTACAGGGACACAGTACCAGAAGTTGCTAAAGAATGTCTTGGAACAGTAGTGTGTGAAGGTAGGATGAAGCAAACAGCTTGGTGGAATGACACAGTCAAGGCAGCCTGTAAAAGGAAAAAGAAGGCGTATCAAAAATGGCTACATACTAGAACTCAGATAGACAGAGAAAGTTATGTTGAAGAAAGAAACAAAACCAAACAGATAATTGCAGCATCCAAGAAGAAATCTTGGGAAGAGTTTGGAAACAGGTTGGAGACTTTGGGTCAAGCTGCTGGAAAACCATTCTGGAGTGTAATTAGCAGTCTTCGAAAGGGAGGTAAGAAGGAAATGACAAGTTTTTTGGACAGGTCAGGAAAACTGTTGGTGAATCCTGTTGATGCCTTTGGCAGATGGAGGGAACATTTTGAAGAGTTGCTCAATGTAGGTGAAAATACGATCAGTAATGTTTCAGATTTCGATGTACAATGGGATAGGAATGATGATGGAAATAGGATCACATTTGAGGAAGTGGAGAAAATCGTCAATACATTGCAGTGCCATAAAGCGGCTGGGGTGGATTAAATTAAGTCTTAACTCATCAAATACAGTGGAATGACAGGTCTTAAATGGTTACACAGGAAAATTGAAATGGCGTGGGGTCGGGAAAGGTTCCATCAGACTGGACGAAAGCAGTAATCACATCAATCTTTAAACATGGAAACAGAAAAGATTGTAGGAACTACAGAGGTATCTCTTTAATCAGCGTTGTGGGTAAAATCTTCTCAGGTATCGTTGAAAGGAAAGTGCGAGTATTAGTTGAGGACAAATTGGATGAAAATCAGTGTGGGTTTAGGCCTCTTAGAGATTGTCAGGACCAGATCTTTAGCTTTCGACAAATAATGGAGAAGTGTTGTGGGTTTAACAGGGAATTGTATCTATGCTTTATACATCTAGAAAAGGCATATGACCGGCTTCCTAGGAGGAAGTTATTGTCTGTTCTACGAGATTATGGAATAGGAGGCAAACTTTTGCAAGCAATTAAAGGTCTTTACATAGATAGTCAGGCAGCAGTTAGAGTTGACGGTAAATTGAGTTCATAGTTCAGAGTAGTTTCAGGGGTAAGACAAGGCTGCAACCTGTCTCCACTGCTGTTCATATTATTTATGGATCACATGTTGAAAACAATAGACTGGCTGGGTGAGATTAAGATATGTGAACACAAAATAAGCAGTCTCGCATATGCGTATGACTTAATTGTGATGGCAGATTCGATTGAAAGTTTGCAAAGTAATATTTCAGAGCTAGATCAGAAATGTAAGGGCTATAATATGAAGATTAGCATCTCCAAAACGAAAGTAATGTCAGTGGGAAAGAGATATAAACGGATTGAGTGCAAAATAGGAGGAACAAAGTTAGAACAGGTGGACGGTTTCAAGTACTTAGGATGCATATTCTCACAGGATGGCAACATAGTGAAAGAACTGGAAGCGAGGAGTAGCAAAGGTAATGCAGTGAGCGCTCAGCTACGATCTACTCTCTTCTGCAAGAAGGAAGTGAGTACCAAGACTAAGTTATCTGTGCTCCGTTCAATCTTTCGACCAACTTTGTTGTATGGGAGCGAAAGTTGGGTGGATTCAGGTTACCTTATCAATAAGGTTGAGGTTACGGATATGAAAGTAGCTAGGATGATTGCAGGTACTAGTAGATGGGAACAATGGCAGGAGGGTGTCCACAATAAAGAAATCAAAGAAAAACTGGGAATGAACTCTATAGATGGAGCAGTTAGGGCGAACAGGCTCAGATGGTGGGGTCATGTTACACGCATGGGAGAAGCAAGGTTACCCAAGAGACTCATGGGTTCAGCAGTAGAGGGTAGGAGGAGTCGGGGTAGACCAAGGAGAAGGTACCTGGATTCGGTTAAGAATGATTTTGAAGTAATAGGCTTAACATCGGAAGGGGCACCAATGTTAGCACTGAATAGGGGATCATGGAGGAATTTTATGAGGGGGACTATGCTCCAGACTGAACGCTGAAAGGCATAATCAGTATTAAATGATGATGATGATGATAAAATAGTCCCCTATTCGGATATGCGGACGGGGACTACTCAGGAGGCCGTCGTCATCAGGAGAAAGAAAACTGGCGTTCTACGGATCGGAGCGTGGAATGTCAGATCCCTTACTCGGGCAGGTGGGTTAGTAAATTTAAAAAGGGAAATGGATAGGTTAAAGTTAGACATAGTGGGAATTAATGCAGTTCGGTGGTGGGAGGAACAACACATTTGGTCAGGTTAATACAGGGCTATAAATACAAAATCAAATAGGGGTAACGCAGGAGTAGCTTTAATAATGAATAAAAAAGTAGGAGCACGGGTAAGCTGCTACGAACAGCATAGTGAACGCATTATTGTAGCCAAGATAGACACGAAGCCCACGCCTACCACAGTAGTACAAGTTTGTGTGTCGACTAGCTCCGCAGATGAGGAAGCGATTGAAGAAATTTGTGATGAGATACAAGACGTTATTAAGATAGTGAAGGGAGACGAAAAATTAATAATCATGGGGGACTTGAATTCGGTAGTAGGAAAAGGGACAGAAGGAAACGTAGTAGGTGAATATGGAATGGGGGTTAGGAATGAAAGAGGAAGCCGCCTGGTAGAATTTTGCACGCAGCTTAATCATAGTTAACACTTGATTTAAGAACCATGAAAGAAAGCTCTATACGTGGAAGAGGCCTGGAGATACTGGAAGGTTTCAGGTAGATTATATAATGGTAAGACAGAAATTTAGGAACCAGGCTTTAAATTGTAAGTCATTTTCAGGGGCAGCTGTGGACGCCGACGACATTTTATTGGTTGTGAACTCTAGATTAAAACTGAAGAAACTGCAGAAAGGTACGAATTTAAGGAGACGGGACATGGATAAACTGAAAGAACCAGAGGTTGTAGAGAGTCTCAGACAGAGCATTAGGGAACGATTGACAAGAACAGTGGAAAGGAATACAGCAGAAGAAGAATGGGTAGCTTTGAGAGATGAGATAGTGAAGGCAGCAGAGGATCAAGTAGAGAAAAAGGCGAGGGCTAGTAGAAATCCTTGGGTAATACAAGAGATATAGAATTTAATTGATGACAGGAGAAAATATAAAAATGCGATAAATGAAGCAGACGAAAATGAATGCAAACGTCTGAAAAATGAGATCGACAGGATGTGCAAAACGGCTAAGCGGGAATGACTAGAGGACAAATGTAAGGATGTAGAGGTATATATCACTAGGGGTAAGGTAGATGCTGCCTACAGAAAAATTAAATACACCTTTGGAAAAAAGAGAACCACCTGTATGAATATCAAGAGCTCAGATGGTAAACTAATTCTAAGCCAAGAAGGAAGAGCCGAGAGGAGGAATGAGCATATAGAGGGTCTATACAAGTGCGAAGTACTTCAAGGCAATATTATTGAAATGGAAGAGGACGTAGATGAAGATGAGATGGGAGATATGATGCTGCGTGAAGAATTTGATGGGACACTGAAAGACCTAAGTCGAAACAAGGCCTCGGGAGTAGACAACATTCCATTAGAACTACTGACAGCCTTGGAAGAGTCAGCCCTGACAAAACTCTACCATCTGGTGAGCAAGATGTATGAGACAGGCGAAATACCCTCAGACTTCAAGAAGAATATAATAATTCCAATCCCAAAGAAAGCATGTGTTGACAGATGTGAAAATTACCGATCTATCAGTTTAATAAGTCACGGCTGCAAAATACTAACACGAATTCTTTACAGACGAATGGAAAAACTGGTAGAAGCAGACCTCAGGGAAGATCAGTTTGGATTCCGTAGAAATGTTGGAACACGTGAGGCAATACTGACCCTGCGAATTATCTTAGAAGATAGGTTAAGGAAAGGCATACCTATGTTTCTAGTATTTGTAGACTTAGAAAAAGCTTTTGACAACGTTGACTGGAATACTCTCTTTCAAATCCTGAAGGTGGCAGGGGTAAAATACAGGGAGCGAAAGGCTATTTACAATTTGTACAGAAACCAGATGGCAGTTATAAGAGGTGAGGGGCATGAAAGAGAAGCAGTGGTTGGGAAGGCAGAGAGACAGGGTTGCAGCCTTATCCTCGATGTTACTCGATTTGTATATTGAGCAAGCAGTAAAGGAAACAAAAGCAAAATCTGGAGTGGGAATTAAAGTCCATGGAGAAGAAATAAAAACTTTGAGATTTGCCAATGACATTGTAATTCCGTCAGATACAGCAGAGGACCTGGAAGAGCAGTTGAACGGATTGGACAGTGTCTTGAAAGGAGGATATAAGATGAACATCAACAAAAGCAAAACGAGGATAATGGAATGTAGTCGAATTAAATCAGGTGACGCTGAGGGAATTAGATTAGGAAATGAAACAATTACAGTAGTAAATGAGTTTTACTATTTGGGGAGCAAAATAACTGATGATGGTCGAAGTAGAGAGGATACAAAATGTAGACTGGCAATCGCAAGGAAAGTTTTTCTGAAGAAAAGAAATTTGTTAACATCGAGTATAGATTTAAGTGTCAGGAATCCTATTCTGAAAGTATTTTTATGGAGTGTAGCCATGTATGGAAGTGAAACGTGGACGATAAATAGTTTAGACAAGAAGATAATAGAAGCATTCGAAATGTGGTGCCACAGAAGAATGCTGAAGATTAGATGGGTAGATCACGTAACTAATGAAGAGGTACTGAATAGAACTGGGGAGATGAGGAATTTGTGGCACAACTTGACAACAAGAAGGGATTGGTTGGTAGGACATGTTCTGAGGCATCAATAGATCACCAGTTGAGTATTGGAGGGCAGCGTGGAGGGGCAAAATCGTAGAGGGAGACCAAGAGATGACTAAACTAAACAGATTCAGAAGGATGTAGGTTGCAGTAGTTACTTGGAGATGAAGAAGCTTGCGCAGGATAGAGTAGCATGGAGAGCTGAACTAAACCAGTCTCTGGGCTGAAGACCACAACAATAACAACAGTATGTTGTATTTTCCCGCTTCCACTTTCTACAATATTTTTCCTTCTATTTTGTTCATGGAGATGTGTTTGCGTACTTTCGTGAAAAGGGGGTATCCCAGTGGCAATCCTTCGCTTGTAGGTATAGTTCTTTATTGAATTCAAGGTAGTTTTGGTAGGTAATACTGCAGTATAGACAAATATGTTCGATCACGATGCCATTTTTTGCAGTTCTGATGAAGCTTACATAATTTTTTGGTCGTACTGTATTACTGCCAATATATTTTTAAAATGACATAATTATATGCAATTCTGGTGAAACGCGTTTATTTTGTTTGGGAACACTGTAGTATCAGGAATAACATTATTTAAAACGACGCCATTTTTATGCAATTCAAGTGAAGCTAACGTAATTTGACAGCTTCATTATGATTGACTGCTTTATTTTAATGGCTTCTAAAGTATTAGCCAGTGATTGGCTGGAGGAAGGAGCGGAGGGGGGGGGGGGTGGTGGTGGTGACAGGGATTGGTGAAGGGAAGGAGTGAGAGGATGGAGAGGAAGGAGGAAGGTAGGTTGGGTGCATGATGACATGATGCGTATCGTAAGTAGCCCCGCCTCTGCATGTAGGCAAGCCTGATATTTTGAGTTTTCTTTTCTCTAAACGTTAACAAAACAACTTGTTTGGGCCAGGAGTCCTATTGCATTCCTACTGTCAAGCATCAAGTAGTGTCATAAATAGTTCCAAATTATCCGCTGGAGCTTTGTATATTGTGACTGTTACAGTTACCTTTCAATGACCTTCTACTTGTGTAGCACAACTTTCAGAATGCTGATCATTAGTCAATCTAAGAATAGCTGTTTTGTATTTGTATTCCTTCCCAATGTGCAGCAGTCCACTTCATCATCATCTTCAGATGAGTCTCACCACGCTGATGCTAAGGTTTTTTTTAATAATCATATCATTTTCTCATAGAGAAGGGGTTGGCCGCAGAATATGACTGCTCTTCAACAAAACAGTGTTTGAAGACACAGTGTGGCTAAAATCAAGAGATAACTCACACACAGGATGATATGAAAGAAGATGGTCTTGACTTGACGCTGGTTTCTACGGCGAACATCAACGGCACGTTGATTTGTTCTGTCAGATGGTGTTGATGCTTCTACATGTCGACTGGGGGATAATATTTGAAGGCGTGATGACCGATTATGGGTAGTCAGGTGGATGAAATGGGATCTTGAGATAATGAGGAGGAAGTTGAATGTAAAGTATTTGTGGTGAGGTTATGTTGGACGTTGGAGAAGCGAATTGGTCAAGTTTTATTCTGAGGATAGGTGTAGTGGAAGAGGGTGTGACTCTGTTCATGGTGGGGAATTGGTTCAGTAGGATTGGGAACGATGTACGTGGCAACGTAGGAGGGGGATCAACCAAGATACATCCAAACTGTAGACTATGAAATATCTGGAAGCGGCGTTCAAGTGATATGTAGATGAAATTTAGAATGCGGAACGAGAGTGTTTTTCTTAAAAAAGAATGTGAGGTCGCTCGAAGGCGTGGATATTATGGCGGACTGTCGTTGCAAAGTGACTTATATCTTCAGAGGAGGGTGTGTAAGTTTCCCCTGTTGAGTTGCTTAAACTAATGAAGGAGAAATCGCTGAAAAGAATTTCTTTGCGAAAGTGCACAAGTAATCAAGCAAGTATGAATAAGCGTGGCTCGTATTCGAAGCCTTAAGAGGCGGATCCTACACTCTTACCGTAATCCCTGTTAATCTTAGAAAACCGCTCAGAGACAGTTTACTGCGTTTAATAGAAAATGTCACAAGGAATGCAGCGAAAGGTTACAATGTTCGATTCTTCAGTTACGGTAGGCCAGCTACAATTCACGCACAGGAGTGGAAGGGTGAATTTGGGACACCATCTGAAGGCGTACATACTCTGTTAGGGATCTAATCGGTGCAGATACAGAACATCACGAGGACTGCTATAAAATTTTATTTACAGGCTCAGCATCTACGCCGAGAAAAAGAGGACGCCCTGGGGATGAAGGAATTTCTGCATCAGTGGGGGAGATGTTCAGCTACATAGAGGAGAATGATGATTGCTTGTTCATCTTAGACGAGTTGTTGGAGAAAGTTTTGGGGACGATATCTCATATGAGAACAGTCAAGGGCAGAATGAGATCCTGAATCCCCTTTCCTATCTCTACACTTGAAAGCGGAGCTTGGAATGTGTAAATCTGTTTTTCTACCCCAATTCCTCTGTCAGTCATGAGGATCTAGACACTAATTCTGGTGCCAGTGGCAGTGTCAACAAATGATCAGAATTTCTTTGGGTTTTGTGAGGGACCTTCTGATAACATTTTGCTACGGCAATAGCTGAATTATTCTTCTAAACTCGAGCCACAGTCCTTCTGCATACTCCAGTCCAGAGTTAAATGCTTCAAGTTCAAGAGTCGAGGGGCATGAAAGGGAAGCAGTGGTTGTGAAGAGAGTGAGATAGGGTTGTAGCCTCTCCCCGATGTTATTCAATGAATATATTGAGCCAGCAGTAAAGGAAACAAAAGAAAAATTCGGAGTAGGTATTAAAATCCACGGAGAAGAAATAAAAACCTTGAGGTTTGCCGATGACATTGTAATTCTGTCAGAGACGGCAAAGGACTTGGAAGAGCAGTTGAACGGAATGGACAGTGTCTTGAAAGGAGGATATAAGATGAACATCAACAAAAGTAAAACGAGGATAATGGAATGTAGTCGAATTAAGTCGGGGGATGCTGAGGAAATTAGGTTAGGAAATGAGACACTTAAGGTAGTAAAGGACTTTTGCTATTTGGGGAGCAAAATAACTGATGATGGTCGAAGTAGAGAGGATATAAAATGTAGACTGGCAATGGCAAGGAAAGCGTTTCTGAAGAAGAGAAATTTGTTAACATTGAGTATAGATTTAAGTGTCAGGAAGTCGTTTCTGAAAGTATTTGTATGGAGTGTAGCCATGTATGGAAGTGAAACATGGACGATAAATAGTTTGGACAAGAAGAGAATAGAAGCTTTCGAAATGTGGTGCTACAGAAGACTGCTGAAGATTAGATGGGTAGATCACATAACTAATGAGGACGTATTGAATAGGATTGGGGAGAAGAGAAGTTTGTGGCACAACTTGACTAGAAGAAGGGATCGGTTGGTAGGACACGTTCTGAGGCATCAAGGGATCACCAATTTAGTATTGGAGGGGAGCGTGGAGGGTAAAAATCGTAGAGGGAGACCGAGAGATGAATACACTAAGCAGATTCAGAAGGATGTAGGTTGCAGAAGGTACTGGGAGATGAAGAACCTTGCACAGAATAGAGTAGCATGGAGAGCTGCATCAAACCAGTTTCAGGACTGAAGACCACAACAACAACAACAATGCCACTATTAACTCTATATCTAGTCCAGTGAATAAACAAATCTTTTGTACTTGTTGTAGCTGTCCTTTGTACTTTGGTAATCATTATTGCTTCAACCGCTTCATGGTCACTGATACCGGTTTCAGAATGGACTTCTGCAAATACGTCAGATCTATTTGTGCCTATGAGAACTAAAACATTTTCATAATAAGAAAATAGTCTTCAGAGAAGGCATTTAGTGTTGTATTGTAGGTTTCTTCGTGTGGCCCATCACTAAGAGGACTGTAACTGTCCCCGTGAATTGTTGAATTATTAAATTACCTTCCAATGACGATAGTGTGGTTGAGGAACAAATAAATGCACTAGCGAGTTGTTTCTTTTTCGAAAGTTTTCAGGTACATCTGGGGGTGAGTTTGGTGGTCGTTAGAAGGAAAAAATGGAAGTTTGTGGTCAGGACTATCGGACCAAACTGCTTAGGTCATTGGTCGCTAGGCTTATGCACTACTTAATCTAACTTAAAGTAACTTATCCTAATCACAACACACACACCCATGCCCGGGGTAGCCTTACGAACTGCGACAAGACGCCTTAGACCGCACGGCTATCCCGCGCGGCGATAGAAGGATTCAATTATAAATTTATGCCCACAGTTGATACTGAGTCTTGCACTAGCATGTAGTTTCATTTTCTATTTCGGTGGCTTTGAACTTCTTGTCCGCTATGACGAATACGACACCTACATTTCCCATTAGCCTATCGTTTCGATACACACTTAGATTTCCCGCAAAAATATCACTGGGGTCAGTTTCGGGCCTTAGCCAGCTTTCTGTATCTAATGTTATAATGTTATGTGAGCTACACTGTTTTTATAGGAGCTTCGGTGGTTATTCACTAGGATTTCAATTGCCTCATCATCTGTGTGGAGAGGGGGGGGGGGGAAGCATATTTCTTTGGATCTTACCCTAATATCTCGTGGTCTCCAACAAACATTATTTCCTGGACCGGTTGAAGTATCGCCTAATAATAAAAAAAAGGAGAAAGTAAAAGAAAAAACCTCTCGCTCTCCCACACGCTGTCAGTTACCTGGGTAGAGCCTTTGATGTGTAGTATATCCCTGAGCCGTTTAGGGAAACCCTACAGTTCTAAAGTGACAGACTGTGTTCAATCGAAACTAATTTGCAAGAAATAATAATGATTAGGTCAAATATCAGTATATGGTCACAGCTTAAGATTCATAAATAGAGTACTTACCAGTAATGGGATAATTTCTCCCATAAGCAAAATAAAATTTTTTATGATTTTGAAATAAATTTCTTTAATTTCATGTTTTTATCTGTAACCGTTGTCTACTGCCATCTAAGATGCAGGGCAGAAACGTTCCACACGTCTCATATGAAACAAGCAAGTCGTTCCTGTGCACTAACTTGTACCAGTCGCTAACAGCTTACAGAAATATTTATGAGATATGGAGATATTTCGCATCGTGACACCAGCGTATTAGCTTTGTATATCAATAACTTCTTTCGCTATCGCCTTTATCCCGTATTGTGCACAGGGTCGGCAGGGTTAAGTACGGATTTGGCATGGTTAATTTTTTGGGGTGGCGCTTCCTGCCGCCACCCCATAGCCCCTGGGACGGAATTAGTGTACCCCAGCTTGCTGCGTCTAGTGTAAATCGTGAAATGGTATCAATGTGTTTCAAATGTCTGTGAGTCGTGTAACTGAGGCGGGACGTGGGGACCAGCCCGGTATTCGCCTATTAGGATGTGGAAAACCGCCTAAAAACACAGCCAGGCTGGCCGGCACACCGGCCGTCGTCGTTAATCCGCCGGACGGATTCGATCCGGAGCTGGCGCACCTACTCGAGTCCAGGAAGCAGCGCGTTAGCACTCTCGGCTATCCTGGTGGGTCTTTGTACATCAATAACGTATTCTGTAAAATCCAAATAACTGAAATGGGAAGAGGTGGCTCAGTGGCTGTGAGACTGAAACGCTATTCAGAATAAACGGAGTTTAAATCACCATCGAAGTATCCTGATTTAAATTTCCGTGATTTCCCTATATGACACCAAGCGAAGGACGGGATGGTTTCTTAACCAAATCCTTAACATTATACCCTAACTTCTATAATATATTTTGAGAACACCATTGTAGGTATCACACTTTTTTTGCCTCTAAAGTGTACAACCTATTAAACATTATTTCTGTAGTCATGGAAACAGTCGATTTCGCTTTACATCAAATTATAAGTACGTTTTTATCGTGTGTGCTGAGTTGGGACAATGAGTATTCCAAAACGTACACATGAAACTTCATGAACCTATATATGACGTGTACCAAATGAAACAGTCATGACGTAGAAAAACGCACTATTCATGGTATTTTAAAGAAAGTACTAGCATTGCTGAGCCAACGAAGTCTCAGAAGGAAGGAAATATGTTTGTGCGAGGATAGCAGTCATAGATAACAAAAAGCGCTTTCAGAGCTGACTGACTATGTCTGAGACTACTAGGAAGAGAGAAAACTGCAATGTAATGGATGCAGCTTAACTTATCGCTTCATGGTGTGAACAATATTTCACAGAAATCGAGCGTGGATATAACAATGTTCTGCGAACGATGTATTGGTGATAGCAGAGCGATACGCTGTTTCCCAGAAATTCCATATCTAGCGATAGCAGAACAGTATCCCAGAAGCTACATAAAAGATCACAGCAACACGGCCTCGTGAGAAAATACTACACTTCGAAGTAAACAGCAGTAAATTTTGAACTCTTTATTAAGCTACTGGTTTCGATGTTGCATTATGTCATAATCATCAAGAGTAATAATCAACATATAATGGAGAAGATATTTATTTTATGAAGGAACAACAGTTCGAGACAAGTAAATACAATAGGTATGTAAGAATCAACTTAATAGGGAAGTTTAGAGAAAATAATTGCCAAAATTCAATATAAGCAAAGTGTCTCATCAGTGTGGATGTATAATTAGTAATATTGAAATGAGATCAATATAAATAATTAAAACTAATAGGTAACAAATACGCATTGTACCCAAGTCATATAAAAAGCATAGAATAACAAGAATCAGCACATATCAGTAGGAAATTAACAGAAAGTAAATGACAATTCTGAAACTATGTATGATATTTTTCTCTGTAGTAATAAAATAATTTGTAGCGGTCTTGCCAGAGGTAACGGTTACGAACTTTCACTACATAAAAATACATATGAAATATGTGGTGTCACCGCCAGACACCACACTTGCTAGGTGGTAGCTTAAATCGGCCGCGGTCCATTTAGTACATGTCGGACCCGCGTGTCGCCACTGTGTGATCGCAGACCTAGCGCCAACACAAGGCAGGTCTCGTGATACGAACAAGCACTCGCCCCAGTTGTATGGACGACCTAGCTAGCGACTAGATGTACGAAGCCTTTCTCTCTCATTAGCCGAGAGACAGAATAGCCTTCAGCTAAGTTAATGGCTACGAACTAGCAAGGCGCCATTAGCCTTACAGTGATTGTAATTAAAGTCTCCTGTGTATCGTCAAGAGCGATGTACCACAATGATTGATTAAAGATAAGTATTAATCCAGCTACGTACTTTTCTTCATAGCATTAATTACGTAGCCTGTTCCAGTACTTCACGCCCGTCTGCGTTAGTCTAGCGTGCATTTTCAGCCATCTCGAACTACAAGGTGTTGGCCCAGCTGGCGACACATCAAAATACGCAAAAGATAAAATCACGAGTAAAATCATAACTAGGTAAAAAGCACAATCATTAAGTGAATAAACCATGTGTGGGTAGGTAGGTACCAGACACCTTCCCACACGTGTTTTATTCACCTAATGAATATACTTTTTACCTAGTTATGATTTTATTCATGAATTTACATACTGATCTTTTACATGTTTCTTATATGTTTTATATACTGAAAGTTCGTTACAGTTACCTCTGGCAGACCGTTACAAATTATTTTATTATTACAGAGTTGAAACATCATTCATTGTTTGATGGTTCAAATGGCTCTGAGCACTATGGGACTTAACATCTATGGTCATCAGTCCCCTAGAACTTAGAACTACTTAAACCTAACTAACCTAAGGACAGCACACAACACCCAGTCATCACGAGGCAGAGAAAATCCCTGACCCCGCCGGGAATCGAACCCGGGAACCCGGGCGTGGGAAGCGAGAACACTACCGCACGACCACGAGATGCGGACATTCATTGTTTGAGAATTGTTATTTTCCGTCTGTTAACATCCAACTGATATATGTTAATTCCTGTTATTGTATACTTTTTGTGATCGGGTGCCGTTTGTATTTGTTACCTATTACTTTCAATAATTTTATGTGGATCCCACTTTAAAACTACTAATTGTTACATCCACATTGTGAGACACATGCTTAAATTTATTTTTGGGAATTAGTTTTTGTTAATATCCCCATTGTATTAACTCTTTCTTAAATACCTATTATATGACCCGTTGGCGTTGTTTACTTGTTCCAAACTGTTGTTCGTTCTTCAGAAAAAATGTCCTCTTCATTGTTGTTGATCGTTACACTTGATTATTTTGTTGTTTATACGAGGAGCTGATGGCGGTGTAATGTAATATCGAAAGCGGTAGCGTAATAAAGAGTTCAAAATGTATACTGCTGTTTACTTCAGATTGGCTAGCCGACGTCCCAAATACCATCTCCAGCAAAGATGGACATACAAAGATACCTCACCTTGGTGGAACGTTGCGCAAGACTCTCCATTAATAAGAGTGTCTTCGTCGTCTGTGCGTTACCGCTTCCTTACCACAATTTATATTTCAGAAAAATAATGGAGTATCTTCATCTTATTGTATGAGGGACGTTCAATAAGTTATGCAACACATTTCTCTTCTGAAAGCAGGCTGGTCTTATTCAGAATTCCAATACAGCATATAACTCCCCACTCTTCTGGCTACAAAACTCTTTTTTTCACCATAATCTCCGTTCAGTGCGAAGGCCTTACGTCACCTTACTAGAGGGCTTGTATGCCCGCACGGTTCCTCTCTACCGGTCGACGTCGGAGTCAAAATCAATAACCTCATCGTCCACGCACTGCTTCCTGCAGAGCGTATCATTCAGTTGGCCAAATAGATGGAAGTTCGAAGGTGCGAGCTCTGGGCTGTGGAACGGATGAGGAAGAAAAGTCTAATAAAATTTTGTGAGCTCCTCTCGGACGCACAGACTTGTATGAGGTCTTCCGTTGTCGTGGAGAAGGAGGATTTCGTTTGCATTTTTGTGGTGACGAACACGCTGAAGTTGCTTCTTCAGTTTCCTGGGGTTAGCACAATACACTACAGAGTTGTTAGCTGAACCATGAGGGAGGACATGACCCCTTCGGAGTCCCAGGAGACCGTCACCATGACCTTACTGGCTGAGGCTGCAGCTTTGAACTTCTGCTTCGGAGGAGAGGTGGTGTGGCGCCATTCCATGAATTGCCGTTTTGTTTTCTGTTCGAAGTGATGAACTCATGTTTCATTGCCTGTGAAGATGCTCGACAAAAATTGTCATGATCAGCCTCGTAATGCACAAGCGATTCCGCAAAGAAGGTTCTTTGTTGCTCTGTATGGTCTTCTGTTAGCATACAGGGAATCCAGAGGGCACACACCTTTGAGTACCCCAAATGGTGGATTAGTGTGTCTGCACTACCAACAGAGAAGTCCAGTTGTGCAGCGAGGGAATTGACTGTGATCCGTCGATCACCTCGAATGAGAGTGTCCGCACGTTCCAACCTTGCAGGAGTCACTGCTGTACGGACGGCCGGCACGCGGGAGATCGGACAGGTTAGCGCGACCTAGTTGCGATGTTGACAGACTCCTCTCTCAACGACTCACAATGCTTTTGTTCACTGCCATGTCTTCGTAGACATTCTGCGAGCGCCTATGGATATCTGCGATGCTCTGGTTTTTCCCCAGAAGAAACTCAACAGCTCTCTGCTTGAAACACAGCTCTGTTACAGAAGCCATTTTGAAGGCTACGTATAGCGTCGCCACCTATCGAAACTTTCTGAAACTATAGGATCTGTAGTGGAAATATTTCACATTCCACAAAAAATTCCGCATTTTTTCAACCTAAACTTGCCAAGGAAAAAATGTGTTGCTTTACTTATTGAACACCCCACGAATGCCGTGAATAACTATAAACTGATCAGTTTGACATTATATTTCGTATTTGTGTACGCGATTGTTTGCCCTAGCCTTTCTCAGACGTTTCAACTAATTTACCCACCGACTTAAACCCGTTTTAAGCGAGCGACTTCCTGGCCAAAAACGACTACTCGTCGTGGATGCGCGTCACGAGATTGCTTGTAAATCAGCCGCCTAACACGTCGCGAGTGGATCAGTGACGTCAATGCTCAACTGACTGTGCCGAGTGTGGAGCATGGGTCAGACTGCGCATGAGCAGAAACAAGCAACTGTGGTGTCGTCTGCTATTTTCGCCGCGCCATCTCCTATTATAGAGCAATATTTTAGTTACAATAGTGTCCACAGCTATGATGAATGTCTCGAATGATATAAGTTTCTGCACTGGCTGCTACTGTAGGATCAAACCATCCGTTTATTTCATATCGTTCACCATCACATGTGGTTCCAACGGTGTAGCCATTCTCAGTTGTAGAGTATAACTAGCAAAATACACATACTTGGGTTACAGAATTACAGACGTAAAGGTCTTAATTTTGTCGTGTGCTGTCAAGAACTTGTATGCATTTAAATACGCAGTAGAGAATTATTAAACTCGTCTGAATAGTTACTCGCCCGCAGCCGGTGACTGCTGCTGGCACTCGTTAAGACCTGCAGTGACATTCACGCCAACATTTGACGCCATCAGTGTCAATTAGCCGCCACAGCCGCTTGGTGTAAGACCAGTAAAGCGCAACTAAATCCCGCAAAGACGACAACCTTCTATTTCAGCAAGAAGCGCTCCTCGATGCCTGTCAACTTGAGACTGCATGGGCGGGATATCCTATGAAGGGCAACGGTGACTTACCTGGGGGTCACTTTGGAAAGCACTTCTTTCTCCATAAACATGTTGACCTTCTCAGGAACAAAGCTTTTGGTATGGCCAAGAAACTCCTCCCTTTTTTCAAGAGTACTGACCTGAGCTAACTCTGGCAGCTAACTCTAAATATAGATAAAAGTAAATTAATGCAGATGAATAGGAAAAAGAACCCTGTAATGTTTGAATACTCCATTAGTAGTGTAGCGCTTGACACAGTCACGTCGATTAAATATTTGGGCGTAACATAGCAGAGCGATATGAAGTGGGACAAGCATGTAATGGCAGTTGTGGGGAAGGCTGATAGTCGTCTTCGGTTTATTTGTAGAATTTTGGGAAGATGTGGTTCATCTGTAAAGGAGACCGCTTATAAAACACTAACACGACCTATTCTCGAGTACTCCTCGAGCGTTTGGGATCCCTATCAGGTCGGATTGAGGGAGGACATAGAGGCAATTCAGAGGCGGGCTGCTCAATTTGTTGCTGTTAGGTTTGATCATCACGCGAGTGTTACAGAAATGCTTCAGGAACTCGGGTGGGAGTCTCTAGAGGAAAGGAGGCGTTCTTTTCGTGAATCGCTACTGAGGTAATTTAGAGAACCAGCATTTGAGGCTGACTGCAGTACAATTTTACTGCCACCAACCTACATTTCGCGGAAAGACCACAAAGATAAGATAAGAGGGATTAGGGCTCGTACAGAGGCATATAGGCAGTCATTTGTCCCTCGTTCTGTTTGGGAGTGGAACAGGGAGAGAAGATGGTAGTTGTGATACGAGGTACCCTCCGCCACGCACCGTATGGTGGATTGTGAAGTATGTATGTAGATGTAGATGTAGATGAGTACCACAGCAAAGTTTCGATTATATAAGACGATGGTGCTGCCTGAGATACTGTATGGCAGCTCGGTCTGGAGTCTTGCCAGTCCAACACAAATTGGCCGGCTGCAAGTTTTTCAAAATGTGGTACTCAGATTGATACTTCGTGCCAGCCGCTATACTCGAATCGTTGATTTGCACGCTGCCCTCCATGTGGATACAGTACTAGAAGCACGACCTCCCAGAACAAAGTTACACACTTTGCGTCACTCGGTGTACCACGCAAGAACTCTGGGCAGGACAATACCCCTCCCATGGCATCGGTATAAGGCACCACGTTCCTTGGTACTATGACACCCTAATCCATTCCAACAACTGGCGGTACCTTGCTACAACAAACATATTAGGAAGTTGCCGAGAAACCAGAGAATTTTGCACAGTCGTTTCAGACGTAGTCACTGCCCCGCTGACAAACAGAAATTACACGAAATGAAAGCAGCTGTCAGAAGGACAATGAGAGACTCTTTTAACGAATTTGAAAGCAATATTTTATCTGCAGATTCTAAAAATAACCCCAAAAAATTTTGGTCGTACGTAAAATCTATGAACGCTACAAATAATTCAATACCTTCTCTTCCTGACAGTACGGGTAATGTAAGTGATGATGTTAAACAGAAGGCCGAAATTCTAAACCCAGGTTTCAAAAACTCGTTCACGATAGAGAACTACAGCAGCATTCGCCCTTTCAACGATCTAACAAACGAAAGGATGGCTGACATAGTGTTTACTGTATCTGGGATTGTAAAACAGTTAAGATCCTTAGACGCCAGAAAGGCATCTGTCCCAGACGGTATCCCCGTAAGATTTTATGTTGACTATGCTACAAATATAGCACCATTCTTATCCATCATCTATCAGAGATCATTGGAACGGCGGAAAGTTCCACGGGACTGGAAGAAGGCCCAGGTCATAGCAATCTATAAAAAGGGTAGAGAATCTGATGCACATAATTACCGGCCAATTTCACTGACATCAAAAATGGCTCTCAGCACTATGGGACTCAACTGCTGAGGTCATAAGTCCCCTAGAACTTCGAACTACTTAAACCTAACCAAGCTAATGACATCACACACATCCATGCGCGAGGCAGGATTCGAACCTGCGACCGTAGCGGTCGCGAGGTTCCAGACTGTAGCGCCTCGAATCGCTCGGCCACTGCGGCCGGCTCACTGACATCGATTTGTTGTAGAATCATGGGACATATTTTGTGTTCAGACATAATGACCTTTCTAAACTCTGAGAAGCTCATCTGCAGAAACCAGCAAGGTTTTAGGAAACAGTGGTCATGCGAGACACAGCTGGCCCTCTTTGTGCATGATATACATCAGGCTCTAGATACCGGCTCTCAGGTTGGTGCCATATTTCTCCACTTACGAAAGGCGTTCGACTCAGTTCCGCACTGTCGCTTGCAACAAAAAGTGCGCGCTTACGGTCTATCCAATGACATATGCAGTTGAATAGAAAGTTTTCTAACAGACAGGGAGCAGTATGTCGTCCTGAACGGGGTAACATCATCAGAAACAAGAGTAACTTCAGGCGTGCCCCAGGGCAGCGTAATAGGTCCTCTGCTTTTTACGATTTACGTAAACGATCTGGTTGATGGTATTGACAGTGGCCTTAGACTGTTTGCTGATGATGCTGTAGTCTAAAGGAAAGTAGTATCACACGAAAGTTGTGAACAAATCAATGAGGATTTGCAGAAAATAAATGCGTGGTGTAATGACTGGCAGTTATCTCTCAATATTAGTAAGTGTAATCTACTGCGTATAACAAGGTGTAAATCCCCATTAATGTATGAGTACAAAATAAATGATCAGTCTTTGGAAGCGGTAACATCAGTCAAGTATCAGGGTGTGACTATTCGAAATGGTCTCAAATAGAATGATCAGATTACACAAGTAACGGGTAACGCGAACTCTAGATTGCTGTTTATTGGTAGAATCCCGAAGCGATGCAGTCCGTCAACAAAGGAAATAGCTTACAATACGTTAGTTGGTCCAGTCTTAGAGTATTGTTCGTCTGTATGGGACCCTTACCAGTTGGGTCTGATTCAAGAGATTGAGAAGGTCCAAAGAAGAGCGGCAAGATCCGTGAAACGTACATTTAGCGATCGCGAGAGCGTTACAAATCTCATAGAAAGTTTGAAGTGGCACACACTTGCAGATAGACGATGCGCTAAACAGAAGGGGCTGTTCTCTAAATTCCGAAATCCAATATTCACCGAGGATATAGATCATATATTATTACCACCAACTTTCAAATCGCGTAGTGCTCATCATTCAAAGACAAGGGAAATAAGAGCTCGTACTGAGGCGTTCAGACAGTCGTTTTTCTCTCGCGCGATCCGCGAGTGGAACAGAGGGGGGGAAATATGACTTTGGCGCGAACTGTGCCCTCCGCCACACACCGCTTGGTGGCTAGCGGAGTATATATGTAGATGTAGATGACCGATATAAAGGCCCTAAGAAGTTGACCCCAACCGTTTATACATAATAAAGTAAAACCAAGCACCTAATTACCTTCTACCATGAAGTCTGGCTCGTTGTCGACGGTGGCACTTCGATTTAGTGTGTCAAAAAAAAAAAAAAAAAAAAAAAGGAAGTGCTGTGACGTGCGCTCCTCAGCTTGTCTTTCTGGTAGGCATCGCTCAGAATGACTGAGATTCGAGGCGCAGTGACGCGGCCGCTGGCAAAAGTGATCGGGCGGCTCTCGTGAGACTGTAGACTCGAGCGCGGTTTGTCGAGGGTGCTGTGGCGACGGAGCATCTTCTACGAATGTTAGCAGACGGGTCGTACTTTGTGCTAGACAGACCCGCAATAAGCCCCAGTAACTTTGGCTGGGATAATTTCGATCAACTAGTTGTTTGCAATTATTAGGAATTTGCGTCATTTCATATTACAGGAACGAAAGAAAGGAAGGAAGATTGGGATGTAGCGTCCCGTCGACATAGAGGATATTAGAATCGGAGGACAAGCTCGTAAGGTTTCGAGGAAGGGGAAGGAAATCAGCCGTGGCCTTTCAAAGGAGCCATCCCGGCATTTGCCTAGAGCGATTTTAGAGACATCACGGAAAACCTACATCTGGATAGCGGGATGCTGATTTGAATCGTCATCCTCCCGACTCCGAGCCCAATGTCCTAACCACTGCGCCACCTTGCTCCTTTAGATGAACAAGGTGCCCAAGACAGTGCTATCGGATTTTCCTGAAGTTTCATTTGTTTACTCACATAGCTTTTTGAAATAAGAGTGCTTAAATTTTAGTTTTCACACCTCTTTTAGTTTCTTGATATGCCTTATGGGACTGTGAGAGTCGTAGTTGGATAATTACTATATTTTTATAACGAGATATCTTGAGTGCAATGCGTCCTTGTTAAAACTTGTGATTCAGTTTGATCTTTATTACGAGATATGCTTAGTGCAATACTTTCCCGTATTTATTATTAAAACCACCTTACAACAAATCACCAAAAATAGCATCTTTTAGTTAAGTGACAAGACAGAAGAACGTTATGTAGTTTCGAATAGTAACAATTCTTTAACTTGCAGCTAGCTGCCCTAGCGATATCTCTGCTTCAGAGAGATCCATGTATAGACTGGTGAACAAAACGAAAAACTACGTTATTTTTTCTAAAAATATAAAGAACTTTAAGTTTCCTTTAATATACGTCTATGGTCACAAACTTTTTGTTAACAGATTACCGGTTTCGGTACCCTCGTACCCTGCGGCACTCTGGCGGTCACGTTCCTCCAACCACTTCTCGCCTATGCGTAATTCTGGCGTTAGCGCTAACAGAGGGCACTGATTATTTGCACCACTATGTTTTCTTTCATTGTGGCTTCTTTAGCGATTTGTTTTATAGTTTTTAATATTATACTGTGCACTATCAAAGGCGTTTATTACTTATGTCATAATCTAGAATATTGGCACTTGAGCATATGTCAACTACTGTCTCTTAACTCTTCCTCTTTTTAACAATATGACTTTTGTCGTGTTCTATTTCATCGCTTTTTATTACTGTAATGCCTTTTATACGTTATAGATCATTACAGACTTCAACTATTGTATCCCCCTTTATTTTACGCTGTTCAATTATTCATTGAAAACTAGTATATGCCTACATTAGCGACATCAGGTGAACTTACAACACAAACATCTTGTGGCTACTGTAGGGCAGCCTGTTTTCAACAGTAGTGCTACTGGTAACATGACTCGTGCATATGATGTTATTTACATATATTTGACGATGCTAGTGCTGATTTTGCATTTAACATTTGACGATGCCACTATGACTGCAGTACATTAGGACTTGGTTTTTATAAAACATGTATGCCTCTTCATACTTAAAGCGCACAAATGCATATATATGTCAGCAGTACTTTTCATTATAGTCTATTTATTGTTTTTAAGCTGTAGACAATCTGCGAGTGTATTTATGTTTTTTCCCATTTTTTGCTGCAGACCTGATGATGGTCATTATAGACTGAAACCGGTAATCTGCTAACTAAAAGTTTGTGACCATAGACGTAAATTAAAGGAAACTTATTGTATATGCTTGTCACTGTTTTATTCGCGACAATGTCGCAGATTGTGATAGAAAACTTTAATGTAGGTTAATTCTTACAGAGAAGAAAACAGCAACCAGCCACTATTAATGCTGCTATTTATTTAGGTAAATAGTGCCGTTACCGGTTTCGAACTGGCAAGATCGTCATCAGACGGCTGTTCATATGATTTTCAAGATACGCTTTACATTGTCGTCCGTTTTTGATTTTCATTATTCCACTGTGGCGAAGTATTTTTGGTGTGTTGTTGCCGTCGAAAATTCCGCGCGATTTTGTTGCGAAGTTGCAGGATTGTATTTTTCGCATATTCCTAAATATTTAGGAATATTTAGGAATATATTTAGGAATATTTAGGAATATGCGAAAAATACAATCCTGCAACTTCGCAACAAAAAATATTTAGGAATATTTAGGAATATATTTAGGAATATTTAGGAATATGCGAAAAATACAATCCTGCAACTTCGCAACAAAATCGCGCGGAATTTTCGACGGCAACAACACACCAAAAATACTTTGCCACAGTGGAATAATAAAAATCAAAAACGGACGATAATGTAAAGTGTATCTTGAAAATCATGTGAACAGCCGTCTGATGATGAACTTGCCAGTTCGAAACCGGTAACGGCGCTATTTACGTAAATAAATAGCAGTATTAATAGTGGCTGGTTGCTGTTTTCTTCTCTGTAAGAATTAACCTACATTAATTGTACACAGCCACGGTCTCACCATGTCAATTTTAAACAAAATAGCAAAAAACTTTAACTTCTGTTTTTTTAAACTAACATACATCTGACTTTATTTTAATTACTGTTATTGTTTTCGAGTCTTTGTCAAATTATAGTCAATATAGAGGTTAAAAAAGTAATATTCATTACTTTTCCTGCGTTGCTGCCTCTGGATCACGGGCTCCTAGGTTCGACTTCCGGCCGGGTTGGGGATTTTCTGTGCCGCGGACTTTGTGTTTGTGTTGTCCTCGTCATTTCATCATCATCATCATTTGTGAGAGTGACTAGATTGGATTGCGAAAAGAAAATGAACTGTGTAAAAACTGGGACTTTGTACGGGCGCTGATGACCGCGCAGTTGAGCGCCTCACAAACCAAGCATCATCATCATCATTACTTTTCCTATGACACTTACTGAAAATGGGGTGATGGACTACTATTTTTTTTCTTATTTTCCAAAATCAGTGCAGTCGTGGGTGTGGTGTTGAGTAGAATAAGCGTCCAACTTAACAACTTTGCAAACCTAAGCTTACTCATCACAATAAATCAAACAAAAATCAGAATTAGCCCTACATCCAAACTCCATTTTCAATCTACCAAACAAAAACAGATCTTTTCCTAGATAATATTCTGGCAGACCTACTCAAACACCACAACTAGGCTGAGCATTAAAACATGTTCCTTTACTATCTACCAGTGTATTAAGATAAACGTATACAAAATTGCGTGTCACCAGATTCCAGCAACTGGCTCTGACTTCTTACTTTCGATAAAACCAATATTAACCATTTTACTATGTGTAATTCATTATAATCAAGATAATAGTAATAGTCTTCGCCATTTCTGGCTGGATATTCTCTAATTCATAGCATAGGCACCGCGCAACTTCCGTGGTCCAGGTTATTTCTGGTAAGTGGCTCTGCTGTCGCCACACCTCGCTCAGGACGTGTACAATAACTGCAACTTATTAATTACAGCTACAATTAACATACGTTATAAGATACAAATTTACCTTTTTTTAATTCTTTAAAAAATAACTAATGGTTCGACATTCTGAGTGGTGAAAAAATGTTTAAAGAAAACACTTAAATCAAGAGGACAAAGTGGTAACTTACCTTCGATTCTGACGTCTGGGGAAATTTAACAACCATTCAGGCTGGTCCCGTATCCCCAAGTCCGCCATCTCGAGTCTATGCTTAGGACAAGTGATCTGACAACCATGCATCCTGGGCTCATATCCCATGTCTGCTATCTTAGATTCTATACTTAGCACAAGAGCCCTACTTCCACCATCTTGGATTTCTCACCAATAAGAAAATAATCAGTCCTACCGCACAGATAACAGGGTATCTTTAGGTGCCGCTTCCAGGCAGGGAGATGCACCAGCCCCATATCTAACAATACTTCTAAGTGGTCTAACCATGAAGACTAGTGTGCTCGCCAGCGTGGATGTGGTTTTTAGGCGGTTTCCCTCATCAACTAGGTGAATAACTGGCTCGTACCCAAATCCTGCCCCAGTTACTTGATTCACAAACATTTAGAAAATGTTTGCTCACTTTCACGTGAATAACGCTACATGCAGACAGTTGGGGTACACATATACTATCCCGAGGAGTAATGGTGTAGTGACAGGAGGGGCATTTGACCATCTCTTAAATTAACCACGCCAGATCCATAAATAACCATGTTGATCCTGTGCTCATGTGAAAAAAGAAAAAATTGCACAAGAGAAAGAAGAGGAAGAGAACAATTGTCCAACTTGAATTTTTTGAATTCCCAGCCATTTTACCCTTAGAACAATTGCGTTCTGAGTTGTCCTGTCATAGGGGTTGTGGAAAACCCTGTAGAACATTTGGGCTATTTTGAATTTTGAATTTCCCATGAGTTTTCGAATTTTGTGTCTTTTATACGTAGGGCAATTGGTCTGTGTCATAGGAGGAGAAGTCTTGTATCAATACATGAATGATCGATGACGTCATAAAAGAGGGGGGACTAAATCTGGCAACAATGCAGAGTGGGCTTGAACATATATGGCTACCCTACTGACATGTAGTGCAGCAGCTAAGAGCTTTGAACGGTTTCAAACTGTGTGGCTCGAGTCCCCTGTAATATTTCACTTTCGTACTGCGCTTCATGTTCTCTTACGAAGCAAATATTGAATACAGGCAAATACAAATAAGCAGTACTGATATTTTATTTGAGAACAATTTCATTTACAGTCACTGAATGAAACATGAAAGTCTGTTACGATTTGTAATCATTTATTAAAATTATTCTCAGATAACCTACTTTTAGTCCCTGATCATTTTGCAAACACTCTGAATGTGTTCTACAAATGGAAACAGAATATATGAGGGCAATAAACAAGTTTATCGTATTAGTAACGGACAGTTGTTTCAGTTACAACCGTTTCCTATGGTATTTTCGTGAAGTACTTCCAGGTGTTATATATTTATTGCAGTGAAAGTCAATTTCCTTGCAGCTGTATCTTTTATTTCATTATCACGTTTATCTCATAAATGTACAATCGATTCGAGACAATACTGTCTCATCTTCAGGTGTGTTTCTCGAATCAAATGCCATAAGTAAAGAACAATGTAACAGTGATTCCATTAAGGGAGGCGCCTATAGTGTGTCTGATTTCACTACAATTTTACATTTCTTCATATTCACTTTATACTGTAAATCTCAGTTAGTCCACATGCTCTTTCCATTTTGTGTATTCTTTGATCTATCGTAGATTTTTCTAACCCATTTTCTCGAATTAACGCTTATAGTTACTTGAACTTCCTGGCCTTCTCGTAATGATAAGAATGTTTTGGTCCGTCATCACAAAGCTGGATATGTGATATCGAGACACTGTTAGGTATTCTGTAATGTATGTATTGCTTTAAAACTGTAAGTAACGTGGGCAAGGGAGATAACAGTGGAACAGTATGGTTCACATGTCGTTTGGTTGCGTGTCGAAACGATTTTTCACAATGGCACCTTCTCTGGACAAAAAGATAGAGCGAGGCTGTTAGGTTCAAACACGGCGGAGAACAGAGAGATACAGGCAATGTGCCTCAGTCCTCACGCAAAGCCGACTTTACCAGTAAACTTAACAGAGACATACAGTTATCATGGAGAACATTATGACCAACGACCTACTATCGATACAAACCAGTGCAGGTGGAAGCAGCGTCACCTGGCGAGGAATGATTGCTAGTCAGACACACGCAAGGTGCGTGTAGTATCAGCAAACGTGCTGTTCCTGTGTGGAATGCAGAAAGCGCGCGATCTATTTGAGTTTGACTGACGGCAGATTGTAATGGCCCGGAGACTCGGCACGAGCATTTCTGAAACTGCATGACTTTTCGAGTGTTCGAGGAGCGCTGTGGTGAGTGTCTTCTACACATGGCGAAACCAAGGTGAAACCAAGTCCAAACGTCGTGGGACTGGGCAGCCACCAGTCATTACAGATGTCGGACCCCATAGGCGGGGCAAACTGGTAAAACAGGACAGGCTGTGAACTGTGGCGGAATTAACATCAGACTTTAATGCTGGGCAGAGTACAAGTGTATCTGACCACGTAGTGCATCGAATACTTCTAACGATGGGCCTCAGCAGCCGACGACCCATGCATCTGACAATGTTAACACCGCGACATCGGCAACTACGACTGGAATGGGCACGTGACCATCGGCACTGAACTTTGGTGCAGTGGCAGAGCGTTATATGGTCTGAGGAATCCCGATACCTTCTTCATCACGCCTATGGGAGGGCGCGAATCCGTCGTCTTCTAGGGGAACAGCCTCTTGACACTTGTACTGCGGGATAGAGACAATCTGGCGGCGGCTTCATTATGCTCCGGGGAACTTTGATGTGGGTATTCGTGGATCAAGTGGAGCTCGTGCAAGGCACCAGGATGGCCAAGGATTATCGTACACAGGTTGCAGACCACGTACACCCCTTGATGACGATCATGTATCCGGACGACATTGGCATTTTCCAACAAGATAATGCGAGATGTCACAAGGCTAGGAGTGTGATGGAGTGGTTCGAGGAACACAGTGGCGAGTTACAATTCCAATTGATGTGCTGAACCCCCAACTCGCCAGATATGAATCCGATCGAACACATCTGGGATGTGATTGAACGTGGCGTCAGAGCTCACCGCCCCTCTCCCCGCAATTTACGGGAATTTGGTGCCTTGTGTGTGTAGATGTGGTGCCAACACCCTCCAGAGAGCTATCGAGGCCTCATTATTTCCATGCCACGACGGGTCGCCGCTGTTATCCGTGCCAAAGGAGAACATACCAGCTGTTAGGTAGGTGGCGATAGAGTTCTGGTTGATCAGTGTATTCTTCTGTCGTTTCTGTGGATGGAATGGGCCTACGGCAACAGTTGGGTTAGCAACCTGTGAGAAGCCAATGCAGCAGCTTCTCTGAAGCCAATCGCCGATGAACGGACGACGGTTCTCAGGGAACTTGTTGAAGGACAGTGTTAGAGGGAAGTCTCCATCAAATATGGGCCTCTGTTCCCGACGCAGGACCCGTGCGTCATTGCGATGACTGTTGCCGCGGCCAAGGTCCTCCGATTTCTCCAGGCTCGTTGGGTTCCTGTGCATTTTTATCATTTTAACTTGTGGATGGAAATGTATTAAAATTCAGGGTGTTTTAAAACGATCCTTGCAGGTTTGATCAAATGTATTTCATAAATGAGCACAGGTACAAAGGCACTTTTCTACCCATTGCCGTACCTGAAATATACGTGATGATTTTGGAACACACTGCACATGCAGTTTTACCCCGATTCCTGTGTTCATAAATTCTTTAACATGTTAGTCCAAATAATAAATCGCGTACACGAAATGTATTTGCAGTTGCGAGTACGATCAACCATCAGCTGTAAAAGGAAACGACAACACTGAAAATTTGTGCCAGACCGGGACTCGAACCCGACTTTCCCTCGTTACGCGAGCAGCCGTTTTAACCGCTTTGACTATCATTGCAATTCCCACGGCTATACCCAAACTCCCACGTCGTTTCTGCGTCACAAACTGTACTCGTTCACACATTATGTAAATCTCGTACAGGGGAGGACATTGTAATTGAAAGTTGCTTCCTGATATCGACGGATAAATACGATACTGGAGTGCCTGTGTTGGTAAGAACAACGATGCAATGTTCCCTCGGACATGAGTACGTGACCGAAGCAAAATTGTATCGTTCTTCTTAAGAACACAGGCACTACAATATCGAATAAATCGTGTGTTGCTGGAGCCACTCATTTTGCAGCTCTGGAATCGATCAACAGTCACAATATACTCCACCTAACCCTGCAATAAGGAGCGAGAGGATGCCCTTTGTTCCACAGCATTTCTATTTCGATAAATATGGTTTATTTCAGAGGAATTGTAGAGTTACATTAATTTGGCGATCATATCTGAGGCTATGATTTCAGCTAGCGATACAGGCCATGATGTCAGGCGGAGACCAACAGAGGGGTATTTCATCTAAATCTGTTACTAAAACTTTTGGTAAATTTTTTTGTTAGTAAAAATTTAGTTTTAGCTACAGAAATTCATAAAACTGCTATACTGACTATCTTTTTCTGACTTGTACTTCCACGCCTCCTATTTTTCCAGATGGTATAGAAAAGTCTCAGTTTGGATTCCGTAGAAATACTGGAACACGCGAGGCAATACTGACCTTACGACTTATCTTAGAAGAAAGACTAGGGAAAGGCAAACCTACGTTTCTAGCATTTGTAGACTTAGAGAAAGCTTTTGACAATGTTGACTGGAATACTCTCTTTCAAATTCTAAAGGTGGCAGGGGTAAAATACAGGGAGCGAAAGGCTATTTACAATTTGTACAGAAACCAGATGGCAGTTATAAGAGTCGAGGGACAAGAAAGGGAAGCAGTTGTTGCGAAGGGAGTAAGGCAGGGTTGTAGCCTCTCACCGATGTTATTCAATCTGTATATTGAGCAAGCAGTAAAGGAAACAAAAGAAAAATTCGGAGTAGGTATTAAAGTCCATGGAGAAGAAATAAAAACGTTGAGGTTCGCCGATGACATTGTAATTCTGTCAGAGACAGCAAAGGACTTGGAAGAGCAGTTGAATGGAATGGATAGCGTCTTGAAAGGAGGATATAAGATGAACATCAACAAAAGCAAAACGAGGATAATGGAATGTAGTCTAATTAAGTCGGGTGATGCTGAGGGAATTAGATTAGGAAATGAGACACTTAAAGTAGTAAAGGAGTTTTGCTATTTGGGGAGCAAAGTAGCCGGCCGCGGTGGTCTCGCGGTTCTAGGCGCGCAGTCCGGAACCCTGCGACTGCTACGGTCGCAGGTTCGAATCCTGCCTCAGGCATGGATGTGTGTGATGTCCTAAGGTTAGTTAGGTTTAAGTAGTTCTAAGTTCTAGGGGATTGATGACCACAGCAGTTGAGTCCCATAGTGCTCAGAGCCATTTGAACCATTTTTTTGGAGCAAAGTAATTGATGATGGTCGAAGTAGAGAGGATATAAAATGTAGACTGGCAATGGCAAGGAAAGCGTTTCTGAAGAAGAGAAATTTGTTAACATCGAGTATAGATTTAAGTGTCAGGAAGTCATTTCTAAAAATATTTGTATGGAGTGTAGCCACGTATGGAAGTGAAACATGGACGATAAATAGTTTGGACAAGAAGAGAATAGAAGCTTTCGAAATGTGGTGGTACAGAAGAATGCTGAAGATTAGATGGGTAGATCACATAACTAATGAGGACGTAAAAATCGTAGAGGGAGACCAAGAGATGAACACACTAAGCAGATTCAGAAGGATGTAGGTTGCAGTAGGTACTGGGAGATGAAGAAGCTTGCACAGGATAGAGTAGCATGGAGAGCTGCATCAAACCAGTCTCAGGACTGAAGACCACAACAACAACAACAACAACAACAACATAGAAAAGTCATTGTGAAAAACCAAACAATTACCTTCATTAGAATGTATCCTTTTTCTCAACTTTTTAGGTGATGCTTAGCGTTCTTACAGGTTTTCATTAAAAACTCTCACTATTTTTTTCTAACACAGATTTGAACAATTGGAGATAAAGGTTTTATCTTGTCTTACACACGTATTTTAAAAAGTTTAGAGATTTTGTTCATGAACTTTACTTTTGAGACTGTGTCTGTAAGTGTTTCACCCATTACATTAAACGGTTTTAATTTCAGGCCAAATCCTCGTCTGAAGTTGTCTAGGATTTCTCAGAGTCCAATGCCTTCTAGAAATCCAAAAATATTACAACTATGTTTTCAGAATTCATTTGTCTGTGTCAAAGCGAATAAAATATAAAATAACTATTATTACTAAACAGTGCTGTGGAAACTAGATGAGCAGTATAAATGAAAAAAAAAGAGATTATTGTGTATGTTATACAGGATTTAATTATTGAGTTAACCGGTTTCCGGCTAACAAGACCATCATCAGACTTTTAACTGGCTATTGTAGTCAGACAAGTTATAATACTCGTGAACAACACTGTTAAAAATGTTACTCATCCTGAAAGAGGCACGAACAGTTTTGTTTACAAATATTGTAGCTTCTTTGCCGACAATATTCATTTAAATTCTGATGGTAGCCGTGTAACCTGAAAACCGGTAAACTCAGTATCACGTAGAACAATATCACCACCTACCTAATAGCCAGTATGTCCACCTGTGGCACAGATAACAGCGGCGACCCATCGTGGCATGGAAGCAACGAGGCCTTGGTCGGTCGCTGGAGGAAGTTTGCACCACATCTGCACACACGGGTCACCTCATTCCGGTAAATTCCGAGGAGGGGGTCGATGAGCTCTGATGCTACGTTCAATCACATCCCAGATGTGTTCGACTGGATTCAGATCTGGCGAGTTGAGGGTTCAGCACACCAATTGGAATTGGAACTCGCCACTGTGTTCCTCGAACCACTCCATCACACTCCTAGCCTTGTGACATGGCGCATTATCTTGTTAAAAAATGCCACTGTCGTCGGCAAACATGATCGTCATGAAGGGGGTGTACGTGGTCTGCAACCTATGTACGATACTCCTTGGCCGTCATGGTGCCTTTCACGAGCTCCACTGGGTTCATTGATGCCCACGTGAATGTTCCCCAGAGCATAATGCAGCCGCCGCCAGATGGTCCCCATCCCGCAGTTCAGGTGTCAAGAAGCTGTTCCTCTGGAAGACGACGGATTCGCGCCCTCCCATCGGCGTGATTGCAAAGGTATCGAGACTCATCAGACCGTGCAACGCTCTGCCACTGCACCAAAGTCCAGTGGTGATGGTCACGTGCCCATTTCAGTCGTAGTTGCCGATGTCGTGGTGTTATCATTGACACATGCATGGGTCATCGGCTGCAGATGCCCATCGTTAGGAGTGTTCGGTGCACTGTGTTTTCAGACACACTTGTACTGTGCCCAATATTAAGCTCTGATGTTAGTTCTGCCACAGTTCGCCGCCTGTCCTGTTTTACCAGTCTGCCCAGTCTTTGGGGTCCGACATCTGTAATGACTGGTGGCCGCCCAGTCCCACGACGTTTGGACTTGGTTTCACCTTGGTTTCGCCATGTGTAGAAGACACTCACCACAGCACTCCTCGAACACTCGACAAGTCGTTTAGTTTCCGAAACGCTCGTGTCGAGCCTCCAGGCCATCACAATCTGCTATCGGTACCAACTTAAATTAAATCACGCGCCTTCCCGATTCTACACAGGGACAACGCGCTCACTGATACTTCATCACACCGCTCGTGTGTCTCACTTGCAGCCATTTCTCAGCAGGTGACGCTGCTATCGCCTGCATGGGTTTATATCGATAGTAGGTCTTTGGTCATAATGTTCTGGCTGATCAGTTTATACAATATAGTATTTATCATTTATAATTACGTTGTTCTACAAGAACCGACGGAAGATTCAGTTCTCATTGATGAGGACTACTCGGGTCATCAATACTTATTCTTCGCACGCTTTCCAGAATTCAGGAGTGCTGCATAAGAGGTTTAATGGAAGAAGATGCTGTTACTGGATTTCCAGCTTGATCACAACTGCCACTGGTAGTGAGTGTCTCACTTTGATTTCTATCGAAAATGTTATCGCATCTTCCCGTATAAATCATCTGTTGAAACCGGGCCACCATCTATTCATCACAAGAGCTAATCACTAACTTAAACACAATTTGTCGTAAGTCGTAAGTCCAGGCATCAGGCCAAGCTGCTAAAATTGTTGGGAGCGGCAGTCTCTAGCGGAAGATCTGCACTGACAGTATGTTTGCCATATACCCTATACCAGTGGTCGCAAAAAGGGAGACCTAGCTTCATGAAGAAAGGCGCCTATGTGTGCCAGAAGATGGCAGCGTATGGTCTTATTACTTAGGGAAAAATAGTCTACATCACGTTTTCATTTAACCACTACACGGTCCAGTCACGTTAATGTGACCATCGCTTATGTTCGACGTCAGCGTGCAATAACCACTCACAGACGGCAGGTAGCAGACCTAGCACTGGACGCTATATAAAATGTGGTGTCACCGCCAGACACCACACTTGCTAGGTGGTAGCCTTTAAATCGGCCGCGGTCCGTTAGTATACGTCGGACCCGCGTGTCGCCACTATCAGTGATTGCAGACCGAGCGCCGCCACACGGCAGGTCTAGAGAGATTTCCTAGCACTCGCCCCAGTTGTACAGCCGACTTTGCTAGCCATGGTTCACTGTCTACATACGCTCTCATTTGCCGAGACGATAGTTAGCATAGCCTTCAGCTACGTCATTTGCTACGATCTAGCAAGGCGCCATTACCAGTTACTATTGATGCTGTAAAACATGTACCGTCAAGAGCGATGTTCACCATTTAAGGATTAAAGTTAAGTATTCCACCAGCTACGTCCGTTTTTTCTAAATTCTAATTTCCTTGTCCTGTTCCAGACCTCACGCCAGCCTGCGTGAGCTAAAACGCGTGCCTTTCGGCTTCCTCTCAAAACCGGGTTGGCTCTTTTGCCAATCCACAACATAAAACGTGTCGGGGGACGCGGAGAACAGTGCAGTCGTTGTCATAATGTGGAAATGGACCGATTTATCTGACATCCAAAATGGCAACCTCATTGCCTTTCAGGCCAAGGGTGGTAGCATTTCCGAAACGGCTGAGTCTGTGAACTGTTATCGCGCCGCCATGGTTAAAATATACCGTGCATGGCACAATGGCGCTATCTAAAACCGGCACAGAGGGGATTGTGATGCACCACAGACCATAGATGACAGGGGTGATCGATGGCCACAGAGATGTGTACCGGCGAATAGACGCGCAACTGTTGAGCAACTGACCTCCCAGATGAACCGAGGAGCTACCAACAGTGTCTCCTCAACGACCGTTCAGCGAACGTTGCTGCGTATGGGCCTCCTCGGCAGGCAGTTGTTTCGTGCACTCATGTTGACTGCTGTTCATTGGCGACGAAGGCTGAAATTTGCATACCAATACCACAACTGGACGTCCATTGAATGGCGACTGGTAGCCTTTTCAGATGAACCACTCTTTGTGCTTCATCTAACAGATGGTCTTTGACATTTCTAGCCTGAAACGTCTGAAAGCAAAGGGTCCAGGCCGGAGGAGGGAGCGTTATGCTCCGGGGAATGTTTTCGTGACATTCCGTGGGTGACCTCATCATTCTGGAAAGCACAATGGATCGTCCCAAGTATGTATCTATCCTCGGGGACCGTGTCCATCCCTATATGCCGTTTGTTTTTCCTCGGCACGATAGCATCCACCAGCAGAACACTGTATCGTGTCACACAGCTCGCAGTGTACGCGCGTTGTCCGAAGAGCAACAGGATGAGTTTACTGTACTCCCACGGCCACCAAACTCCCCGATTTAAACTGAGTCGAGAATGTGGGACTACCTCGACCGGGCTGTTAGCGCCACGGATCCTCGACCGGCAGTGGAGTCGGCATGGCCCCGCATCACACTCGGTACCTTCCAGAACGTCATTCACTCTCTTCCTGCACGTCTCGCGGTGCTCCACGCTGTAGAAGGTGGCAATTCAGGTTTTTGACGGGTGGTCACATTAATGTGACCGGACAGTATATTACTACCCCCAGATTTAAAACCAAAATACAGGAGGACTATTGCAACCACCAGGTCAGCCGTTGTTCGTCGTTGCAACTTTCGGATGAACAGAACGAACGGGCTTTTCATACGATTCAAAGACTGCAATTGGAAAATGCATAATATCGCTGTAAATTATACTATATCGTGTCCAGTCTGTTGTTACCCTCAATGAAAGCTCGACAGATATTATTATTCTTGTCTAACTGGCACTTGTTGTGAGCCGATATTTTTAAGGTTTTCTTCCCAGTCGCTACGTAAAGTTGTATGATTGGTGACATAGGTAGCAAGCAGATTCTTTCGCAATGCGCTGATATGTATCAAACACATCCTACCACAATACTCTGGAGAAGTCACCCCTGGATTGCCCAACCGATCTTCAACATTTTATACCTGAATTACAAGGCCCCACCAGGTAATACGAGCCACATCAAACAGAAAATATACTGCCTGACAAAAAGCGAAGGATCAGATGTCATAGTCGCATATCAATGTAACACGCCATCGACGGGTATGTAAATAAATAAAATATAAATACTGTGTGAGAGGTAGAACGCTCACCAGAGAACATTAATGTTGTATGTGTTTAGTGTTGTTACCGGGCCTGGTATGATATATAAGGGCCGTGAAAAGAGTCATATGTTGAGTGATCACAGTTAACGGCACGGCGATGCTACGTACTCGTGAGAGAAAGCGTTGTCCGCGCCTGAAATAGCATGAAAGGGCCTCATTATGGATCCCCATTTCTCCAGCTGGTGTAATAGTGCAGTATCCAGATTTGCGGAGCACTCGAATGTGACACTAGCCCGATATTGGACTGCATAGGAACGTGAAGGCACGCATACTCGTTGTTAAGGTTCCAATCGACCACGCCTGTCCCATACAAGAGAGAATAGCCTCATTGTGCACCAAGCATACCGCGATCCCTTCACATCTACGCCCGCCATCGGAGGACAAGTAACGGATTCCCTGCAACATTCTGTCATCTCACACCACTGGTCGAAGACTCGCAGCAGCCGGACTACTGAATTCCGTCCCATCCGTCGGCTGCCATTAGCACAACACAATCGGTTGCGTTTGGAGTGCTGCCTTACCAGGAAGCACGGACTGCTAATGAATGGCGTCGCATTTAGTTCGGCGAGGAACTGCAGTTCGCACTACTCTAGATGATAATCGACAGCAAATATGACGGTGACCTGGGCAGAGGTCCCATTGTTAGAATGCTTTTGAGAGGCACAGAAGTTTTACGTTGTCATGTTGCGGGGAAGGAGCGGATCATGGCTGGTAGTGACTGAGGGAACTCTGGCGGCATAGTGGTACGTCTTGGACATCCTGCGCCTCTATCTATCTATCTATCTATCTATATTTATACCCAACGGTGTGTGGCGGAGGGCACTTTACGTGCCACTGTCATTACCTCCCTTTCCTGTTCCAGTCGCGTATGGTTCGCGGGAACAACGACTGCCGGAAAGCTTCCGTGCGCGCTCGAATCTCTCTAATTTTACATTCGTGATCTCCACGGGAGGTATAAGTAGGGGGAAGCAATATATTCGATACCTCATCCAGAAACGCACCCTCTCGAATCCTGGACAGCAAGCTACACCGCGATGCTGAGCGCCTCTCCTGCAGAGTCTGCTACTTGAGTTTGCTAAACATCTCCGTAACGCTATCACGCTTACCAAATAACCCTGTGACGAAACGCGCCGCTCTTCTTTGGATCTTCTCTATCTCCTCCGTCAACCCGACCTGGTACGCATCCCACACTGATGAGCAATACTCAAGTATAGGTCGAACGAGTGTTTTGTAAGCCACCTCCTTTGTTGATGGACTACATTTCCTAAGGACTCTCCCAATGAATCTCAACCTGGTACCCGCCTTGCCAACAATTAATTTTATATGATCATTCCACTTCAAATCGTCCCACACGCACACTCCCAGATATTTTACAGAAGTAACTGCTACCAGTGTTTGTTTCGCTATCATATACTCATACAATAAAGGATCTCTCAGGTGACAGAGTCGTAGTGCCATTTTTCAATAGGACAATGTTTGCCCACACATGGCACGTGTCTTTATGAACCGTCTGCGTGATGTTGACGTACTCCCGTGGCCAGGAAGATACCCATATCTGTCGCCGATAGAATATGTGTGCGACCAACTCGGACGTCAACTCTGTTCCAGTGCCAGTAAGCAGGTTACAAAAGATGTGTGCCAACTTGCCTTAGGAGAGGATACGACGACTTTATGACACCCTTCCCAAACGAATCAGTGCAGGCATCCAAGCCAAAAGGGATGCAACATGATAAGCTGGTTAATATGGCCAAGTTATTTGTAAATTTCACTCGATTTTGGAACCACTGCAGTCACATTACATACCCCCTCAATCTGACTGAAGTTAGAAAAAGCAAAGAAAGCAATTGGTTGCACAACTGAAGTCAGTGTCTGAAGCCACGGAGGCAGGTGCTAACAGAAGTAGCGAACACTAGCAGCACGTTAAGTACAAACTTGAGAGCAGCACTCCAAGTGAGGAAAACAGACATGTCGGAGCTTACCGAGGCTGGGCACGAGCGACATGGAGTCGGCGCCCCAGCCATCTGACTGGGAACTCTCTCTGAATGCAAAAACATCGGTTTTTAAAGAATCGTGGTGGCGCACCATTTCTCTCTTCCTATAGTTGACCCACCAATCCACCAGCGCTTAACAAACTTTGGCCAATCAGGCGAGTCGTTCTGCACCTCTGACCAACCACATTTAAATTCCTCACCTACACCTACTTGGTAGGTAGGGATGCTTCTGTATTTTACACTAACAAACTCAAAGTTTGGTATCAAGAGTGTTCAGCTGAAAGCTAAACGTCGCTGTCACTCTTATTATGGTCAACAACTACAGTGTTTTATGTCGCTTGGCCCCGCCCTTCGCCCTTCTGTGGATGGGGACTGCTGTAGTAGCACTGTAACCTTTGTAAACCCACTGACTTTGCAGTTCTCAGGAGCAGATATCAAGCTTGCTGCCTCTGCTAAGACGTGCCTTTTCATGGCCATTTTCCACAGTGACGCTTTACGACAGCGTCTATGCGGTGGATGGAGTTACCAGTTAATTCTCTGAATTGAAACTTCTCCGCTGTGACAGCTACGCACAGCGTCTGCAATTTGCACGGCTCTAGAGTTATTATTTATTTTGTATAGTGTCGGCAGACTTGCCAACACTACGTACACTAATAGAAAGAGGCGGCCAAGATGCACGCGCTAACTCACGCAGGGTGGCGTGAGGTCTGAAACAGGATACGTAATGAATGCTATAAAGAAAAGTACGTAGCTGCTGGAATACTTAACTTTAATCCATCATTTGTATACAGCGTTCTTGATGATACAAGTGAGACTCTCTCTAGATAAATGCAATGTAATGCTAATGGCGTCTTGCTATGTCGTAGCCATTGACTTAGCTGAAGGCTATGCTAACTAGCTGCTCGGCTAATGAGCGAGGCTTCGTCCGTGTAGTCGCTAGCAAAGTCGTCCGTACAACTGGGGCGTGTGCTAGTCCGTATCTCGAGACCTGCCTTGTGGTGGCGCTCGGTCTGCGATCACTGACAGTGGCGACACGCGGGTCCGACGTGTACTAATGGACCGCGGCCGATTTAAAACTACCACCTAGCAAGTGTGGTGTCTGGCGGTGACACCACAATTTATCTCCGGTAACCTAAACCCTACCATTTTTGCCTGCTGTCTGCATTGAGTATTTCCTATCTCGGAGTGCCTTTGATGGCTCCAAATAGACTTAAGCGTAAAACGCCCAAGTCATTATGTCATCAATATATGACAATCATCCCATGACAAATCACTACCAGAATACTACTAAGCAAACTTGCAAAAGCGATATTTGAATAACCCGTCAGAGGAAAAAAAACCGAGAAGAACTGTGAAAACATAAATAATTCCAAGCTTCAATCGACATTTTGATCAGCATCTTACGATATGATAGACAAGGCTATTCTTACACAGGAGAAACCACACAGAGGACTTAAGACCAACGCCACATTGCAACCAACGTACGAATATCTCATCGAGACTTTGTTACATATAATAATGTGCATAGACCAAACAAGAATTTGTAACTGAAGGAGAAAAACATCATTATAATCAGTAGAAAGTCAGAGAACACGGTTAGTAATCATTGGCCAAATATAGATTCCAAATATAATGTTTATGAATACTATGCAGTGACGAGTGAAACACCATATCCTCGAGATTTTACCGTCTTTCTTTTTAAAGACCACCATAGTTTAAAGAGAGAGACCTATAGAGATTTGTTACTGAAGTGGACTGACAAGGCAGACAGTCCACAGTGACGGGTAGCCGATAGAAAGGCACGCGTACACACTCACGCCGACGGGCGTCAATTCTGGAACAGGATAACTATTGAATGGTAGCAAGAAAAGTACGTAGCTGCTTTATACTTAACTTTATTATTTGATGACTACAGCATTCTTCTTGAGACATTTAGACTATCTCTCAAAGTAGGTAAGGCTAATGGCGCCTTGCTAGGTCGTAGCCATGGACTTAGCAGAAGGCTATTCTGTCTCTCGGCAAATGAGAGGAAGGCTTCGTCCGTATGGTCGCTAGCAATCTCCTCGTACAACTGGGGCGAGTGCTATATCGTCTCTCGAGACCTGCCTTGTGGTGGCGCTAGGTCTGCGATCACACAGTGGCGACACGCGGGTCCGACATGTACTAAATGGACCGCGGCCGATTTAAGCTACCACCTAGCAAGTGTGGTGTCTGGCGGTGACACCACAGTTACAGTATTATTTTTTTAGGGACTGTCTCATCTCAAGAAAGAGTTTTAATTTAATAACATAACAAATAATAATTCTATGTGGAAAGTAAAAAAAATAAAAGATCGAAGAAAATAAAAAAATAAAAACTCTATGTTGGCACAATTTCAAAGCTTTTTTTTCGCCAGTTCCACCACGGCGTGTGTTCACTGATTCTGTAATTTTTATCCTGGTTGATTCATAGTGGTTGAAAAAAACCCAAATTGTTTTTTAGCGAAGTCCTTGGTTCTTCTAGAGCAGACACCTGTGATCGCTCCTGCCAGATGTTGATTCGAGTATGGCAGAATTCTTATAGACTATATTAAATATGGCAACAGGAAATTACTCTATGTAACCTTTAGCTATTTCAGTTATTAATGTATCAAGTGATATGCGGCTAAGAAACGTTGACTTCTCAAACGATAACTGTGAAGGGGTTTGCGTTTGTATGCATTCAGTTCCAACAATTAGCTGATACAACACTTGATGACATCCACTCAACAGTCAACATTCAGATCAGGTCCAAACTTATTCAGTACTTCGTTAGTTGATGGATTTAAATTAATACTTACGTTACCTATTGATTCATATTCAGTCGTAATATAGCACAACTTCGGATAGCTTTGAGGATATGGTGTTTCACACTTGCTCTCGATAATTCTATTTAAACATTCTGATACCATAAAAGGCGTCGTTAGTGAGAAACTGTTTTGAACTAAACTAGGGCCAACTAACGCAAACGGTAGCGTGCTATGCAGAAACCACTCGCCTAGCTCAGCTTGGTAAACCACCTGCTCTTAAGGTAAGCTGTAGGTTGCCATGACTGTGTCTGAGCACTGCTCCTAGCCACACTACAGGATCTCATGGTGGAAACAAAATCGTAGTAAAACACCGTGGAGTGTTTTGCTCCTTCTGCTCAGAGCCATAGGTGTCCGAAAGGGTATAACAAAATTGCAGCCAGTGAAATTTGTACACAACCAGAAATCTGCGAAATTTGCACCCAGTTTCCCTGGAAACTACCTGCTCACTACGTCACGGCTCAGCTGCGCGCCGAGACCTCGCTCTTTCCCTCCCTCCGGCCGCAGTGGGGTTCTGTGCGGTTCTGTCCGATTGCAGATGACCGTCGTGAACAACAAAGCGCTGAAAGTAGAGCCAGAGCGCCACCAATAACACTCTATGATATTTCTTCTTACATACGCATATGACACTGGTTTTACTTGTTTTAACGTTTATATCCTATTTTCCTTCTGTTATGATGCATAATTACATCTACATCTGCGTGTATTCTGCAGTTCACACTTAAGGACTTGGCAGAAGCACTTTCACACTATTTCTCTACCGTTCCACTCCCGAACAGCGTGCAGGAGAGACGAACATCAGAGTCTTCGCGTACATGCTCTTATTTTTCTTCTTTTATTACGATGATCCGTTCTCAATGAAACATTTTCGCAGTAGGGGTAGGAAGTTGGAGACCGAAATCTCGTGAAGAGAACTTGCTACAACGAACAACACCTTTCTTTTAATGGCTGCCATCTCAACTTGCGTGTCATATCCGTGACTCTCTTCCCTATTTCGCGATAATATAAAACGGGAAACCCTTCTTTCGACTTTTTCAATGTTCTCCGTCAATCCTATTATGCGAAAGAACTTGCTCCCCTTCTAGCAGCAATTTATCGTAGATCGCTTTGTAACGTCCCCTTAGAAAAATTATGAATGACTGTGCTAGTAAACTTCTACGTTATTTGATACAAAGACAGCTGAGTAAAACTGAACGTACTCAGACAGTTCTCTCTTTACTTATTCTGATCATCACTAAACTGACACAGAATATTTTTTAGCGCAACGCAATCTGACTTTCAATAATCCCTACAAAAGAATGGCCCTGACTAACAATAACCTATACCTTTCATGAATCACTTACCTCACAAAAATCTTGGTTACTCGAACTACTGCAATACAGCGAGCGCCAATACTGCCAGCTAAATAAAGGATTCTAACTACTGAAGGCGCTAACTACGGATAGGCATAGTTAGCAAATGAAAGATTGTGATAGAGAACAAACAATGTATTTACCTTAACAGTGTTCAAAAGTCATCATATATATATATCTATCAATTCATGACATCCATCTTTACAAATTTCATTTTTCTGGCGTACACACGTCCAGATCGTCCGCTTATAGCAACCTCTCAAAACTCTGGCATCTCTCTCTCCACATCCACTACTGCTGGCGGCTCACCAACTGCCCAACGCTACGCGCTGTTTACATCCAACTGTCCAACACTACAATAGCAAATATTAAAACAATGCCAACCAGCCACAGACTGCACACAGCACAGTCAGTGCCAACCTAAACAGCCTACTTACAGCTTGAGCAACGAAAGGTACCTAAGAACTGGAAAAAAAGCGCAGGTCAATCGCCTTTTTTTAGAAAGGCCGTGAGACAGATCCACAACAATCTGTTGTAGAATTATGGAACATGTTTTATGCTCTAGAATTATGACGTACTAAGAAAATGAACATCTCCTCCATAAAAATCAACATGGATTCCGCAAAAACAGATCCTGCGAAACTCAGCTCGCTCTGATCTTCCTTGAGATTCACAGCGCAGTGGACAAAGGCGCTCAGGTTGATGCCATGTTCCTTGATTTGAGTAAGGCATTTGATTAAAGAAACTGCAAAAAAGTGGTAATTTAAGGAGATGGGACCTAACTAAACCAGAGGTTGTACAGAGTTTCAGGGAGAGCATAAGGGAACAATTGACAGGAATGGGGGAAAGAAATACAGTAGAAGAAGAATGGGTAGCTTTGAGAGATGAAATAGTGAAAGCAGCAGAGGATCAAGTAGGTAAAAAGATGAGGGCTAATAAAAATCTTTGGGTAACAGAAGAGGTACTGAATTTAATTGATGAAAGGAGAAAATACAAAAATGCAGTAAATGAAGTAGACAAAAAGGAACACAAACGTCTCAAAAATGATATCGACAGGAGGTGCAAAATGGCTAAGCAGGGATGGCTAGAGGACAAATGTAAGGATGTAGAGGTTTATCTCACTAGGCGAAAGATAGATACTGCTTACAGGAAAATTAAAGAGACCTTTGGAGAAAAGAGAGCCACTTGTATGAATATCAAGAGCTCAGATGGAAACCCAGTTCTAAGCAAAGAAGGGTAAGCAGAAAGGTGGAAGGAGTATATAGAGGGTCTATACAAGGGCGATGTATTTGAGGACAATATTACGTAAATGGAAGAGGATATAGATGAAGATGAAATGGGAGATAAGATACCGAGTGAAGAGTTTGACAGAGCACTGAAAGACTTGAGTCGAAACAAGGCCCCGGGAGTAGACAACATTCCATTAGAACTACTGACAGCCTTGGGAGAGCCAGCCCTGACAAAACTCTACCATCTGGTGAGCAAGATGTATGAGACAGGCGAAATACCCTCAGACTTCAAGAAGAATATAATAATTCCAATCCCAAAGAAAGCAGGTGTTGACAGATGTGAAAATTACCGAACTATCAGTTTAATAAGTCACAGCTGCAAAATACTAACACGAATTCTTTACAGACGAATGGAAAAACTGGTAGAAGCCGACCTCGGGGAAGATCAGTTTGGATTCCGTAGAAACGTTGGAACACGTGAGGTAATACTTACCTTACGACTTATCTTACAAGAAAGATTAAGGAAAGGCAAACCTACGTTTCTAGCATTTGTAGACTTAGAGAAAGCCTTTGACAATATTCACGGGAATACTCTCTTTCAAATTGCAAGGTGGCAGGGGTAAAATACAGTGAGCGAAAGGCTATTTAAAATTTGTACAGAAAACAGATGGCAGTTATAAGAGTCGAGGGGCACGAAAGGGAAGCAGTGGTTGGGAAGGGAGTGAGACAGGGTTGTAGTCTCTCCCCGATGTTATTCAATCTGTATATTGAGGAAGCAGCATAGGAAACAAAAGAAAAATTCGGAGTAGATATTAAAATCCATGGAGAAGAAATAAAAACGTTGAGGTTCGCCGTCGACATTGTAATTCTGTCAGAGACAGCAAAGGACGTGAAAGAGCAGTTGAACGGAATGGAGAGTGTCTTGCAAGGAGGATATAAGATGAACATCAACAAAAGCAAAACGAGGATAATGGAATGTAGTCTAATTAAGTCGGGTGATGCTGAGGGAATTCGATTAGGAAATGAGACACTTAAAGTAGTAAATGAGTTTTACTATTTGGGGAGCAAAATAACTGATAATGGTCGAAGTAGAGAGGATACAAAATGTAGACTGGCAATCGCAAGGAAAACGTTTCTGAAGAAGAGAAATTTGTAAACATCGGGCATAGATTTAAGTGTCAGGAAGCCGTTTCTGAAATAATTTGTATGGAGTGCAGCCATGTATCGAAGTGAAACATGGACGATAAATAGTTTGGACAAGAAGAGATTAGAAGCTTTCGAAATGTGGTGCTACAGAAGAATGCTGAAGATTAGATGGGTAGATCACATAACTAATGAGGAGGTATTGAATAGAATTGGGGAGAAGAGGAGTTTGTGGCACAACTTGACAAGAAGATGGGACCGGTTGGTAGGACATATTCTTAGGCATCAGGGGATCACAAATTTACCATTGGAGAGCAGCGTGGAGGGTAAAAATCGTGGAGGGAGACCAAGAGATGAATACACTAAGCAGATTCAGAAGGATGTAGGTTGCCGTAAGTACTGGGATGTGAAGAAGCTTGCACAGGATAGAGTAGCATGGAGAGCTGCATCAAACCAGTCTCAGGACTGAAGACCACAACAACATTTGACACCGTCCCGCATTGCTGTTTAACGAAAAAAAATACGAGCTTACGGAGTATCGGAGCAGACGTGCGGTTGGATTCAAGACTTTCTTGCAGGTAGAACTCAACACGTCGCTGTTAACGGAACTACATCGACAGATGTAAAGGTAATATCCGGAGTACCACAGGGAAGTGTGATAGGACCGTTGCTGTTTACAATGTATATAAATGATCTAATAGAAGAAGTCGGATGCTCTTTAAGGCTACTCACATTTGACGCAGTTGTCTATACCAAAGTAGCAACGCCAAAGATAGTAAGAACTTGCAGAACGACCTGTAGAAAATCGATGAATGTTGCAGACTCTGGCAGTTGACCCTGAACGTAATTAAATGTGACATATTGCGCATACATAGGGAAAGAAATCCACTACTGTACAGCTACACTACTGAGAACAAACAGTTGGATACAGCGTCTGCCGTAAAATATCTAGGCGTAACTATCCAGAGCGACCTTAAGTGGAATGACCATATAAAACAGATAGTGGGAAAAACAGACACACTACTTAACCTAAATTATCCTAAGGACAAACACACACACCCATGCCCGAGGGAGGACTCGAACCTCCGCCGGGACTAGCCGCACAGTCCATGACTGCAGCGCCTGAGACCGCTCGGCTAATCCCGCTCGGCGATATGGTCAACAGCCCAGGAAACGCGCTATAGGCGATGTTGTGCAATCAGCAAAGGTACAGGCACTCAGTCGTCTGCTGCCATAACCCATTAAAGTGAAATTTTGCCGCATTATCCTAACGGATACATTCGTCGTCTCTTGTTTATTAGCACTGACAAATCTACACAAACACCGCTCCTGTCGATCCTTAAAGTGACGGCTGCCGGCCACTGTGTTGTCCGTGGTGAGAGGTAATGCATGAAATGTGGTATTCTCGGCACACTCTTGACACTGGTATCTCGGAATATTGAATTCTCTAACGATTTCCGAAATGGAACGTCCCATGCGTCCAGCTCCAATTACCATTCCGCGTTCAAAATCTCTTAATTTTGCGTCGTACGGACACGAGACACGTCGGAGACCTTTTCACATAAATCGCCTGAGTACAAATGACAGCTCCGCCGATGCACTGCCCTTTTACACGTTGTGTATTCTGTAATGACACATCCTTCTCCAGCATTATTTTTTCCCAACAGTAGTTGTCGATACTAGTATTATTTTTCGAGTTTTGGACAGGTCAATATTGTCTCAGTTGCTTTTCTGAAAACTTTCATATAATTTTTTACACAGTACGTTATGTTTCAAGCTAAAATTTATGAAAAGGAATTACTTTATAAAATATTTTAGTTTCGGTGTTATAATCGATAAGCACTAGTTTTGAAGGTACAGTTAAAATTACTTTTTTTAGAAAATTTGAAATTACAAATTATTTGCACTCTTAAAATTTCTATTATTAATTACGCAATACTGTAGTGTTTACTATGCTTATTTCCAGATTTATTTATGAAATAATAATCTAAATTACTAATGTAGCGAAAGCTAGTAGGAATTCACTTGTTAAGAAAAATTGTTGAAAATGGTTCAAATGGCTCTAAGCACCATGGGACTTAACATCTGAGGTCATCAGTCCCCTAGACTCAGAACTACTTAAACCTAACTAACCTAAGGACAGCACACACATCCATGCACGAAGAAGGATTCGAACCTGCGAACGTAGCAGCAGTGCGGTTCCGGACTGAAGCGTCTAGAACCGCTGCGCCACAGCTGCCGGCAAGAAAAATTGTAAACCCTTTGGAACATTGTTGAGAGTCTTAAGCTTGTCTCTGATGTGATCGGACGTATTTATGGACAGTAGGTGCGAACAATGTAAATTCGCCTTTGTTAACAATAAAAATCAAAACACGATATGATACACTAAAATGTGAGAAAATCAGTGGAAAATATATTTACGTAAAAAATTCTGCAACAACAACCTTCCAATTTATTTCGTTCAAACCAACCGTGAGGACCTGATGTTAAATTTTCAGTTTCATGAATCAGACCCCTAGACAAGAAGAACTGGAGCCATCTCAACATGACAAACTAAGTAAACGTGAAAGTTTATTTTAATCTTCGCTCCTCTCAACTCGTCCTAAAAGACTTTGCTTATTAATTACGGGGACTCGGCATTGTTTAATGTGGACAGGAGATGGAAGAAGGAACGAAGTCGGAGATTACAACTCGATACTACCGCTATCCGTATATGTGCATATCGCTTCGTGACTTCAGTTTATAATGAGGAACTGTTTGAAAAGAAACTGCACGAATGTTCAGTTAGATATTGATAAGACTTCAAAGTGGTGCCGACCGCTGTGGCCGAACGGTTCTAGGCGCTTCAGTCTGGAACCGTGCGACCGCTACGGTGGCAGGTTCGAATCCTGCCTCGGGCATGGATGTGTGTGATGTCCTTAGGTTAGTTAGGTTTAAGTAGTTCTAAGTTCTAGGGGACTGACGACCTCAGACGTTAAGTCCCATAGTGCTCAGAGCCATTTGAACCATTTTTTTTTCAAAGTGGTGAAAGCAGTGCAAACGTGCTTTAAATGTTCATAAATGGAAAATGGTGCTCTTCAGAAAACGAAAAGAACGTGGTATCATATGACTACAGTGTCAATAAGTCACAATTGGAATCGTTCGACTTATTCGAATACCTGGGTGTAACACTTCGAAGCGATATGAAATGGAAAGATCACATAGGAGGCTCAGTCGTAGGTAAAACAGGGACAGCCTTCAGTTCATTGTTAGGATGCTAGGGAAACGCAATCAGCAGGTCTAACAGCGATACACAACGAAAAAGAGAATGGCAGGAGTAATGGTCACAGGTTTGTTTGGCCAGAGGGAGAGTGTGACGGAGAAGCTGATGAAACTGATCGGACAGACACTTGAAGACGGAGGTCGCAGCTCATGGTATAGAGGCTAGCGTTCCTATCTCTGGATCATGGAGTCACGGGTTCGATTCTCGGGCGGGTTGAGGATTTTTTCTGCGCAGGGACTGGGTGTTTGTGTTGTCCTCATTGTTCCATCATCACTTCGTGAAAGAGCCTAGATATGTCTGTGCACAGATTGGGAATTTGTACGGGCACTGATGACTGCGCATTTGAGCGCCCCACACGCCAACCATCACCATCACCTGAAGATGGAGACAAACTATACCGAGAAAGACTAGTAAGTAAGCGTCAAGAATCAGCTTTAAATTATGAATCTATGTGTATACTACAACCTGCTACGTGTCGGTTCCGAAGTGATAGCGAGAAGTGTTTAGTTTAATTACAGTGCCCACTGAGGTGTTTAAGCAATCGTTCTTTCCCTGCTCCATACGTGAATAGAACAGGAAGAAACTTTAATAACTGGTACAGTGGGAAGTACCCTCCGCCATCCACTTCACAGTGTTTTGCATAGTATGATTGTAGATGTAGAATTAGTGTTATAAAGAAAATTGTTTTCATGTTTCACGACACACGTAGAGGACGCGCAGACTTAGCGCTAAGAGTGAGAGAAGAGGCTGCGTACAACTCACGTCAGCTATACAGGATGAACCAGAACTCTATCAACAAAATTTCAGACTTTGTTCAGAGATATCATCTGAGTATTTTGTTATACAGACCCGTGGTCTCCGGTGGCGCGTTACGAAGTAATAATGTAATTATGACATAACGGGCATTGTTTCTAGAATTATCTTTGTTTCTATGAAAATATTTTCAAAACAGTGAAGAAGGCTGTAATATGCAATCACCAAAACGTAATAACACGAAAGGATGAGGTTATTCGTGGCGCATATGTAAAGATGCAACTACAGAAGCAGGAGAGCTTCTGTAAAGTTTGGAAGGTAGGAGACGAGGTACTGGCAGAAGTAAAGCTGTGAGTACCGGCGGTGAGTCGTGCTTCGGTAGCTCAGTTGGTAGAGCACTTGCCTCCGAAAGGCAAAGTCCCGAGTTCGAGTCTCGGTCGGGCACACAGTTTTAATCTGCCAGGAAGTTTCATACTGTTACGATGTTGCGGTCGCTGGGGGAACAGCTGGGCACTTCGTCGTCGTGCCGTTTTTCCATTTTGTTTAGTGAACCCATAGACGATATGCATATCGATCGATTCATCATGAGTAAACCTATCCATACCGTTGTGTATTGCTGTTAACGTACTAACACTGTTGTAAAAACCAAGTCGAGGCTGGACCCAGCAGTACCGAATGCAAGCTTGAGGACCAAGAGTAAAGTAAGCCTTAGATAGCCAATAGTAAGTACCGTGAGTGATTGGAATAAGTTTGTCTCCAAACAAGACACACAGCGCATACTGTCAACAATGTCACTATTGTGCAGAGATTTTCAGTGCAATACCGGTATAAGGGGTAAGAAAATAAACGAATTGTAATTACTCTGTTACGAACCATTGGAGGCCACCCTTACGCGAAATTTTGTCGGTGAAGTTGTGGTTCACCCTGTACACATGCAAAATACCTTTTGGTTAGACTGACAACGTATCTTATGCACATTACGTGTACCATACACTGATAAGTGGGAATAGACCATATTTTCTTTTAAATTATGCTTTGTTGAGTGTAAGAGACACGATTTTTAAAATTCGTCTTCGTAATTCGGGTGTAGTGTTTTCCATTGCATTTTCTGAGGGTATGGGCGTAAGTAAAAAGAAAATGAATATTATTGGATCCGACAGAAAATAAAAAAAAGCTATAATCACTTCCGATTGTAAAAATTTTGGCATTAGAGTTCTTGTTCGAGCTTCTGCAGTTATTTTCATCAGGACACCATATAAGGGCTGGCCGGCGAAAGTCATCGGCCCTTCTACCTGTCGGGGGAGTCGCGGTGTTGGGGGGAATAATGGACCCTTCCTCGACCTTTTCTGGGTGCAAATTTCCCTGGTTGCAAATTACAAGACACATTCCGGAATGCGGAGGGGGGGGGGGGGGGGAGAGGTTAGCAAGAGGGACACTGTACCCCACCCTAGCTCACCACCCAAGGTATCTGGAGTATAGAGTCTTTATACACTGTTGTTGTTGTTGTGGTCTTCAGTCCTGAGACTGGTTTGATGCAGCTCTCCATGCTACTCTAACCTGTGCAAGCCTCTTCATCACCCAGTACCTACTGCAACCTACATCCCTCTGAATCTGCTTAGTGTATTCATCTCTTGGTCTCCCTCTACGATTTTTACCCTCCACGCTGCCCTACAATACTAAATTGGTGATACCTTGATGCCCCAGAACATGTCCTACCAACCGGTCCCTTCTTCTAGTCAAGTTGTGCCACAAACTCCTCTTCTCCCCAATTCTATTCAATACCTCTTCATTAGTTATGTGATCTACCCATCTAATCTTCAGCATTCTTCTGTAGCACCACATTTCGAAAGCTTCTATTCTCTTCTTGTCTAAACTATTTATCGTCCATGTTTCACTTCCATACATGGCTACTCTCCATACAAATACTTTCAGAAACGACTTCCTTACACTTAAATCTATACTCGATGTTAACAAATTTCTCTTCTTCAGAAACGCTTTCCTTGCGACTGCCAGTCTACATTTTAAATCCTCTCTACTTCGACCATCATCAGTTATTTTGCTTCCCAAATGGCACAACTTCTTTACTACTTTAAGTGTCTCATTTCCTAATCTAATTCCTTCAGCATCACCCGACTTAATTCGACTACATACCGTTATCCTCGTTTTGCTTTTGTTGATGTTCATCTTATATCCTCCTTGCAAGACACTGTCCATTCCGTTCAACTGCTCTTCCACGTCATTTGCTGTCTCTGACAGAATAACAATGTCATCGGCAAACCTCAAAGTTTTTATTTCTTCTCCGTGGATTTTAATACCTACTCCGAATTTTTCTTTTGTTTCCTATACTGCTTGCTCAATATACAGATTGAATAACATCGGGGAGAGGCTACAACCCTGTCTCATTCCCTTCCCAACCACTGCGTCCCTTTCATGTCCCTCGACTCTTATAACTGCCATCTGTTTTCTGTACAAATTGTAAATAGCCTTTCGCTCACTGTATTTTACCCCTGCCAACTTCAGAATTTGAAAGAGAGTATTCCAGTCAACATTGTCAAAAGCTTTCTCTAAGTCTACAAGTGCTAGAAACGTAGGTTTGCCTTTCCTTAATGTATCTTCTAGGATAAGTCGCAGGGTCACGTGTTCCAATATTGCTACGAAATCCAAACTGATCTTCCCCGAGGTCGGCTTCTACCAGTTTTTCCATTCGTCTGTAAAGAATTCGTGTTAGTATTTTGAATCCGTGACTCATTAAGCTGATAGTTCGGTAATTTTCACATCTGTCAACACCTGTTTTCTCTGAGATTTGAATTATTACAGTCTTCTTGAAGTCTGACAGTATTTCACCTGTCTAATACATCTTGCTCACCAGATAGTAGAGTTTTGTCAGGCCTGGCTCTCCCAAGGCTGTCAGTAGTTCTAATTGAATGTTGTCTACTCCCGGGGCCTTGTTTCAACTTAGGTCTTCCAGTGCTTTTTTCAATCTCTTCACGCAGTATCGTATCTCCCATTTCATCTTCCATTTCCATAATATTGTTCTCAAGAATATTGCCCTTGTATAGAACCTCTATATACTCCTTCCACCTTTCTGCTTTTCCTTCTTTGCTTAGAACTGGGTTTTCATCTGAGCTGTTGATATTCATACAAGTGGTTCTCTTTCCTCCAAAGGTCTCTTTAATTTTCCTGTAGGCAGTATCTATCCTACACCTAGTGACATAAGCCTCTACATCCTTACATTTGTCCTCTAGCCATCCCTGCTTAGCCATTTTGCACTTCCTTGTCGATCTCATTTTTGAGACGTTTGTATTCCCTTTATACATTATATAACATAATTTTTACTTTTACTTATAAAATTTAGTTCTTGTATCATAACATGTCTCGAAACAGACCGACTGATCTGTATTAAAAATGGCAATTTTATAGTCTTGCTCCTCCTCCCTCTCCCCCCCCCCCCTTGCCCCTATTAAATTTCTGTGGATGCACATAATGAGAGCCCAGTCGCTAGTCATGTCTGATGTGTGGACAGCATTGGCATTGGCAGTGGAACACTCGGATCTGCTCGATAAACAGACCGCTATTGAAACGTATTCTTTCTCCTTCTGTTAGTACAGTTGCGACCTAACGACATCTTTGGAAATGTTTGGCAATTGTGTTATCGCCCTCTGGTTTCCTGGCGTATCGCTGAATCATCTGACTATCGTCACTTGACAGTCTCCTGCCAACTCTACGAAATATTATGACTAATCCACACACAAAACGTGACGCTGAGTGTGTAAACTTAATAATTTGACTCCACGAAGATCGTTTTACGCGTAGACTACGATTGCTCTTATCTTTAACATCATAACCTGTCTACCTTGACAGTGTTATGGCAGTGATTCAGTTTTAAGAACAGCAAAGTATTTTTAGCTTTGTGGTAAAGTGCTCAGAACAAAATGAAAAGACAACTGCAATTGCAGTTCAAATGCCGCTGGAGAAGTAATATAATATATCAAGACTTCGTTACTTAATTGAGCTGTAAATGATCAGAACGAATTCAGTAACTAAATCATAGAAAGAAACCTGCTTTTCTACTGATTCTGTTGCAGATACTGAATATCAGCTTTTGGTAACCGTCAGAATTCTTCTTTATTACCAGGAAACTCATTCATTATTAACGTGTTATTATAATTATTATTTCTTGCAGATGTTGGAGCTATCGCACATCTGTGAGCTAATAGTATAAATGGTTGACAACGAATTTATTGGTTTATCACTCCTGTCACGGAAAGTCACGCTGTTTGCGTTATAGGAACCCACCATAGTCTCTAGTGTGGGAAATTAAATACATATTATCATGTTCAAGGAATATGGTTCAAGCATTGTAGTCAAGAAACAATTTTCGAGGCATAAGGATCTCTCTCTTACAGAAAGTAAAGAAAACGAAAACGCAACCAAATTTACAATCGTCTTCTGAGAAAACATCACAATTGTCCGTTCACTTACAGAAACCGCCACAGGAAGTTTTCCTAGTCTGTGACTACGCCATTGAATGTCGATAACGACACGGTATTCCATTTTTCAAGAAATTTTTTGTATCTGTTTGCTACAACACATCTATAAAACTGACTGGATCATTAACGCGCTACATTCCGCTTAATATTTCCTTTCAGAGTTCCTACATAGAAGGAAATTCTGGCGCCTTGTAATTCATTCACGTTAAGTACTGTACAGAACTTTTAAGGTTGACCAGGATTTTCATATGGCAGTTATTTCGTGTGCTCGCGTGCTGCAAGCTTATCAGTTCCTAGTTGCTACCTTCAACGTGACTAAAGCAGAATTATCTTCGTGAAACAATCTGCAGCTGCTTCCTGCTCGCCTACAGATCTTCGGGTCGTGACTCACGTTATTATGACGGGTTACGCCATGTTCTGTAACTCTCCAAGTACACTTTTTATCGTTATGGCTTACAAGAAAACGAACAAATGGGAATTTCTGTGTTTACTATTGTCTGTTTGCACAGTCAGTTGTTAATCTTTTTTCGTATAAGAAAGCGTACGTACTTCAATTTGGCTTTTGGTAAATATCGAACTGTGTTAGGTATGCACTACAGTGACATCAATGATAAGCGAGCTCGTCTCCCCTACCTCACACACCCCTATCAGCGTGATGATTCACGTTTGGCACGCAGTTTGCTGCGATATTGATCCTACAAGACTGGGTGCGTGGCTGGAGGTAGATGGCACCAGATGTCCAGGCGCAAGTCACGCATTATGAAGAGGTGGTTCGTGAGCTGTGAGCTGGCGCACAATTACGTTTAGCTGCATTCGCCCAGTTTCACATCTGGCGAATTCAACATCACGTACCCTACGGTAAAGCAGACAGCAAACCCAAGATTGGTTTGACACCACAGTGCTCTCCTAGGAGCGTCTACACTGTAGTGATACATCGTTGCCTTCCTCCGACGTTTGAACTGACTTATTCATCTATTTATAGAGGCCTACGGTTTAACACAGATTCTGTACCACGGTGCAGCTCTGCATTATCTCATTAATAAAGAAAGAAAGAAAGATAAATGACAAATAAAAATCCCTTCAGAGCGCGGGTTTCGAACCCTACTCTTTGAATCTCAGTCTGACACCTTAGAACTCATCCACAGAACCACCCATTTTCAAACCGATGCATCAAGATTGTAGAGTTGCAGAAAGTGTAATTGTCTTACTGGAGAACACTATATCCAGTGGACAAGAAATTAAACATGGAAAGCTGCAAGTGGTAAGCTGTAACACTGCTATGGTCCACAGTTCCTATAGTACCTATTGTAGCAACCATCGGTCCGTAGAAGAGGAAGAGAGGAAGATTAGAGTTTAACGTCCCGTCGACAGCGAGGTCATTAGCGACCGAACATAAACCCGGTTTACGGAGGAATGCGGAAGGAAATCGGCCGTATCCTTACAAAGGAAACATCCCTATATTTGCCTTAAGCGATTTAGGGAAATTATGGAGAACATTAGTCTAGATGGCCAGAAGGGGATGTGAATAGTATGCGAGTCCTGTGTACATTTAAGAAAATTTTTGCTCTTCAAACTAGTTTGGTATCAAATTTTAATATTGCCATCATCATTCCGCGTAAGTTCCGCGATGCACGTGTCGAATAGGTTTACTCGGTCCAATTTTGACGTTCTAGTTCACAATCCTTACTGACCAGATTTCTGGATATGTAAAAAGATCATCTGTTCCATACAAAAATGGTTCAAATGACTCTAAGCACTATGGGACTTAACATCTGAGGTCATCTGTCCCCTGGGCTTAGAACTACTTAAACCTAACAAACCTAAGGACATCACACACACCCATGCCCGAGGCAGGATTCGAACCTGTGACCGTAGCAGGCACGCGGTTTCGGACTGAAGCGCCTAGAACGGCTCGGCCACAGCGGCCGGCTGTTCCATATATCCATTCTGTTTCCAACAATGTGTATTGTACTCTTAAACATTTGTGGCTTCTCCAACAGTACCACACAATGAGCAGAAACAAAATTCCTTCTCTTTTGCTTAAAGTAAACACTAAGATTTTATCAACGGCAAAATATGTTTGAACACCACAGCTCCTCACAAGGCCTGATTAGGTTGAGCGTGAGGTGCCGTTGACTTCGTTCGGCGGAACGACTAGCTCTCCCAGCAAGTTACAGACAGATTACAGTTTAATGTACACCAATCAAAAAAAGTTAAGCATATAATAGGTACTCGTATCTTCAAATGAGGCAGATGTTTTACACTATATTTTTTTAATAATACATAATATTACGCAAAGGAAAACTGCAGGGACTGATGACCTCAGATGTTAAGTCCCATAGTGCTTAGAGCCATTTGAAAACTGCACTATATGTTCTCTTTGAACCGATTATGAAGTGAAAAAGGAACAGTACTTGATAAATCAAAAAAGCTGCAATGTTCCACAACATCAAAGAACATAAACTTGTGTGTTCAGTGCACTGTCCAGTAACGTGTAGTCCGTCGACGAACCCTCAGGCACTCTCGAATGCGAGGGGTCATGCTCAGTACCAACTCATTGAACTCCTATTGAGAAATATTGTCCCATTTCTCAATGGCAGCATTCCTGAAAGCTTCAATCGTTAATGGAGGATGCTGACGACTAGAAATCACTCATTTGAGAAACCTCCATGCATGCTCTCTGCAATTCACATCGGATGAGCGTGCTGGCCAATCTATTCTTCGGAACCCGCATCCTGTCAGACACCGACACACATTGCGAGCACGATGAGATCGGGCGTTCCCATACAGCCTCTGCAAAACCACCAGAATATTGTTTTCATACACTGCAGCAGTCATGTTGCCTTCATGTGGAACGAGTGGTGTGTGACGGCCATACATGATACCTGTCCAGAATACAATTGAGCCACCGGATTGTCGATGACGTTCCACAGTCATTGAAGGGTGATTGTGTTTCCCTGTTCGCCTCCATATGCGAACAGATTTGTCATCAGGGTGCAAACCTATTCACATTTCATCTGTGAACAGCAGCTTTGGTCCATTGGTCTCGTCTCCGATGTTCATGTGCTCTAGACCATCTTTCACGAGTACCCCTCGGATGTGGACGGAGTGTTGGACTCTTGACTGGTCTTCGGCTGTAGAACCTCCCACCACAGAGACTGCTGCGCACAGTTTGGGTACTTACGGTAACCCCTGTGGCTTCTCGATGCTCGTGGCGCAGAGTAGTCGCTGTCCTCGTAGGGTGACATACCGCTCCTGAGCTGCTGCAGTTTTGCGTGAACGACCTTTGCGATGTCGGTCCGCTATTGAATGCGTCTCCTGCAACTTCTTCATCAGTCTGGAGGCAACACTTTGATTAACGTGAACAATATTCGCAACGTCAACTTGTCTCGTGTTTTGTCCCATCAATGTGATGATTTTGATACGGTCTGCTATGGAGAGCCTGTTCCGAGGCATTGTGCTGCAATACGATGCACCCGGACAGCTGCGCATCCACAAGAACTCAGCTCTGGTGTACTGCGTTTGTTCGCAAGCCGTGATTGCATGGCCCCTGATGAGGCAGAGTGGCAACGACAATCGAGTTCGCATTATGTAATCACCCACTTTCCTACGTAAACACAAAAGGAACGTACATAGTGACTATTGGTGGGTAATTTGGAAATATGCTAAAGTTTTTCTGATGAGTGTACCCCGATACACACTGATCAGCCAGAATATTATGGCCACCATCCTAATATCCGGCATGTCCACCTTTGGCTTGGATAACAGCGGTGGCGCGTCGTGGGATAGAAGCAATGAAGCCTTGATAGGCTACTGGAGAGAGTTGGCACCGCATCTGTACACAAAAGTCACCTAATTCCCGTGAATTCCGAGGAAGGGGGCGATGAACCCTGACGCCACGTTCAGTCACGTCCCAGATGTGTTCGACTGGGATCCGATCTGGGGAGTTTGGGGGCCAGCACATCAATTGGAACTCGCTACTGTGTTCCTCGAAGCACTCCATCACACTCCTAGCATTGTGATATGGTACATTATCTAGCTGCAAAATGATACTTCCATCGGGAAACACGACCGTCATGAAGGAATGTACATGGTCTACAACGATTATACGATACTCCTTGATCGTCATGGTGCCTCGAGCGAGCTCCACTGGAGTCATGGATGCCGACGTGAATGTTCCCCAGAGCATAACGGAGCTGCCGCCAGCTCGTTGTCATCCAACAGTTCAGGTGTCAAGGAGCCGTTCCCGTGGAAGACGACGGATTCGCGCCCTCCCATCAGCATGATGAAGAACGTATATGCAACGCTCTGCCATTGCGCCAACGTCCAGTGCCGACGGTCACGAGCCCATTTTATTCGTAATTGCTGATGTGGTGTTAACTTTGCCACACGCATGCGTCATCGACTGTTGAGGCCCATCGTTAGCAGCGTTCCGTGCACTGTGTGTTCAGACACACTTGTACTCTGTGCAGCATTAAAGTGTGATGTTTGTTTCGCCGCAGTTCGCCGCCTGTCCAGCTTTACCAATCTGTCAAGCCTACGTCTTCAGACATTTGTAATGAGGGGTGGTTGCCCAACTCCACGACCTCTGGACGTGGTTTCACTTTGGTTTCGCCACGTGTTTAAGACATTCACCATAGCATTCGTCGAACACGCGACAAGTCGTGCAGTTCCAGAAATGCTCGTGTCTAGCCTCCGGGCCATCTGCCCTCGGTCACACTCATGTAGGTGCACCTTCTCCATTCTACACAGGGACATCACGTTCGCCGATACTACCTGCACCGTGCATGTGGCGGACTAGCAGTCATTCCTCGCCAGGTGACGCTGCTATTGCCTGGACGGGTTTATATCGATAGTAGGTCGTTGGTCAATGTACTGGCTGATCAGTGCATCTTGAAATTTGAAGCACACATAGACAATTAATTTTCCGTGATATCTCATTAACTGCCGAGCTTACCGTGTATCAGGCCCCATACAGAACTCAATATTTCGTTCTTAATGTAACACAATCGACAGATGTAAAAGTAATTTCATGAATAATCAAGAAGGGTGTTGTGCGGTAGTTGCTGTTTATAATGAGTATAAATGATCTAGTAGATAACGTCTGAAGCACTTTAAGACTATATGCTAACGATGCCGTTGTGTGCAGCAAGGTTAAAACGCCACAAGAGTGTAGTGAAATGTGGGAAGATCTGCACAGGAACGACGGCTGGTGGAGTGACTGGCAGTAGATCATGAATGAATCTAAATGTACTATATTGTACTTTAATAGGCGAAGAGATCCTCTATTGTTTCGTTACAGTATTGGTGACAAATCACTGGAAAAAAGGGCTACCGCAAAATACCTAGGATTAACCATCCGCAGCGACCGGAAGTGGAATAACCACACAAAACAAATTGTAGAAAAAGTGGATGCCAGGCTGAAATACATCGCGAGAATCTTAAGAAAATGTAATTCGCACACGACAGAAGTGGCTTACAAAACGCTTTCTAGATGGTTCTTGAGTCTTGTTCATCAGTCTGGGATCTTTACCAGGTTGCTTTAATAGAGGAAATAGAAAATATGCAACGAAGAGCCGAGCATTTTGCTACGAGATCGTTTAGACCTCATGAGAGCGTTACAGAGATACATAATTGAGGAGGGGGGAGTGGTCCGGCCAAATCTCCTTTAAAGGAAGGAGCAATGGCAATCTCGCGTCAACTTTTTGGTTCAGAGAATATACATAATTATAACGGATAACCTTTTGCTCTACATAATTAATGCAGAGCATAAGTATATAAAGTGCCCATCAATCTTAATGGCCCGTCTGAACTGAAATGATTGCTTTACACGTGTGCATGGATGTGTGGATTTCCCGATTTGAAGCAAGTGCCCCACAAGTGAATCGGTAATTTTGAAACATCACAACTACATAAATGTATATTTTTCAGAAAACATAAAAACTAATTTTGAAAGAAAGTTCAACACATATCAACAGTTGATTCTTTCTTTGAATAATTTAACATACAATACTTGTGAAAATTTTCACTGAAACGTGCTTTTGTAATCAACTTAATAATTTTAATTTCAAAAGCTATGAAACTTATAAAAGCTGATTTACACATCACACTTTCACAAATATGACTTTAGTAATATATTGCCTTTAACATTAATATCTGAGGCAACCAACATTTTTTTAAACTATGCATCAAACATAATCTTATATGACTTGGCAATGCAAATGCAAGACTGAAAATAATTACTTTAAATTATCAATGGTTGTCCAAAATATCAAGGTAAAATTGCTGATATTCTACAGAAATGCATTGTAAGATCTTCTTCAGGTTATCATGTTTAGCTTCAGTGACTGACAGCTGTCTGTTGCATGCCCTTGTTTGCAGTAAACACTCATTACACTTCCCAGTATCCCACAGGATGAATGTATGTTCCACTGCTGTGTTGAATGATGATGCACGTACTGCCCATGGATGCCAAGATGAGTACTTGAAATGCCTTAATGTTGATATCTGGAATGCAGTACCCCTGTCTCTTGAAACATATTCGCTTTCTAGTGAACTTACTAACTTCTTTTATAGGGGAGGCCACCAATCCTTGGAGTTAATTACATCTTCAATGCCTACCATAGTAATCTTGAACTTCTTAGGGATTCTTGCCTTTACTATTATATTATATACTTCTATTGGAAGATGAATTCGATAATGCTTTGACAAAAGCCTCTCCGCAACGCCAAATCATGGTCATTGTGGAGAAAAGAAAGTCCTCGAGGGGAAAGAAGTACTGGATTTTATCAAAATGCCCTGTTTCTACAAGAGCCCTTAAAACATTATTATGGTGTGACTATCACTAAAAAGGAATAGTTCCTTCAGTTCCTTCGGAATGCAATTATCTGCCTAATGCAGAAGAAAAGAAGCTACTTCATTTGGTCCTTTGTTATCCTGGGTTTCATCATAGAGGTAAAAATGACCTTCTCCAGATTTTGCATTATGAATTTAATAAATGTTGAGGGTTAAGTGTCGAAGATAAAACAACTCCTGCACCGGAATATTAGGCAGTGAAACATTCAGCACGTAGTCAAATGTTATAACAGCCAGAACCTCCCTTTCTTTGTACAGATTCGTTGAAGGATGAAGAGTGTTGTAAAAAATTTAGCTCTTCTTTTGTGGGTCATTAATTCTGCTTCAGCAATCTTCTTTGCCTTCTCATCGAGAAATGTGGACTTGAGTTTCTGTTCCGTAACTTCACATTTACAGTAGATATCTACCTAAGGTCTCCCAAAACTGAGCTGAAAATGATCTGTGAAGAATTTAGCATAGTAGTGATATGTAATATCTACAGCGGGATGTTTTTCATCAAACATCTGAGACTTGATTTTCACATTTAACTTTTCACCAAGGTAATTTTTCACCTGGGAGTAATAGTGAGTCTGTTTTCTTGGTTCAAATGGTTCAAATGGCTCTGAGCACTATGCGACTTAACTTCTGAGGTCATCAGTCACCTAGAACTTAGAACTAATTAAACCTAACTAACCTAAGGACATCACACACATCCATGCCCGAGGCAGAATTCGAACCTGCGACCGTAGCGGTCGCTCGGCTCCAGACTGCAGCACCTAAAACCGCATGGCCACTCCGGACGGCTTGTTTTCTTGGAAAATACTCAATTTGATGAATGAGCATTTAATTTCGGCGGGCTTCGCACTTGCTATGGGGTTTTCTCTTCTTAAATTACCTGAAGACTTACCAGCTATGAACAACTGTCTTATACAACAGAGTTTACTGTCACCCTTAAGACTATAGAAATCTATAAGAGCCTACTGGCAGACCTCCTTCTGTTCGTCATTGAGTATAATGACATATTTAAAACTGTGTCTGTACATAATGGATGAGACATTTTTAGACCAACGAGGTCTTTGTGTATTGTTACATGTAATGATACCTTGTAAGTACACATCATGTTCGTCTTTGCTCTTGAAATTATTAAAGCTAGCTAACAAAGATTTCTGATGAAATATGTCAACACTAGCAAAATATGCTTCTTGCAACTGCATTTCTCACCTGATTTTCTTTCTGGAATTGTTTCTCCTGCATAGTTTATGTATTCACTTCCTTGAACACATGCTCTTTTAATTACCTCACTGTTGTATTCAGCTTCATTCCTCACGCTCCTCTTTCATTTTGAGGAGTTTTCCATAAACACAGAACTCTAAAACAAAACTGCTATCAACCTGTCCTTGTAATCACATAAGATAACCAAGACAAAGAATGTTCTGTTGTATCTAAAAGGCAATCAGCTCTTCAATAATGACAAATCTTTTTACTAGCGTAAACAGATCCCACAGAACTGCCAACAGAATCAACAGTGCTGCTACGCTAAGATTAGAAACATCATAACTCCAGGAGTTACGTTGTTTCTAAAACTAACACAAACTTACCAGGCACAAAAAACCTAAACAGGTAAATGTAAATGACGTAGTTTCTATACAGAACGCTGCAGCTACCCTTAAAGAAGGCTTGGACATAAATAACAGCGGTTCAGTTAGATTTCATACTGGGAGTTCTATGCCCCGCCGGTCGAAAACACTGTGTCTCAGTCAGTGAGTCAGTCGTTATATTCTGCATCGCATATAAAGCCGATGTTACTGTGTTCAACATTAATTTGTATCAAAACTTCTACAATTTGCATGTTACGCAGCCTGTCAAAAATTCGAAACAGATGTGCGAACAAGAAGTTAATCATTTGTGGAAGGAAGCTAAGTTGAAGTTCACCAACAAGAATTCTCTTAGTGATCATATAAATTGAGAGACTGAAAAGCTACGTAAGCATATGGTTCAATGGAATGTGCAAACAATGTTGCCTTCCATCTACAGTGTAAGTAAAGATTCAATGACGTTTCATGTATATAACATGCAAACAAATGGTTAATTTTTTAGGGATCCGTCTAAACGATTAACACTATTTTCATGGATCCGTTTTGTGCGTCTGTCTTTGAGTTCGAATACTACTCAGGATAGCGCAAGCTTAATCACGCGTTAGAAACACTGCTTAGTACAGTTTATGAATAAAACATGGTTTTATGAAGCTGCCTTATGAAAACAGAAGGAACGAACTTCCAGTTACCATGATCGCTTTCGTAAAACATTTATTCGGATTACCGGTTTTGGCAAAACTGTGTGGCCATCTTCGTGTATTGTACACTGTACTTCAAAGCTTCTAGTCCTTGTGTACAATAAATTGTGCTGTGTAACAAATAGACGTTCCAAGAACATGCATGCATGTCAAAGGTAAAACGATCATTATTTAAAATTTCATACCCAGTGCACAGAATATACATACTCATTCTCACTTAAGAGCCGTATACAGACTTGGCTGACACCGAAAAATCTTCTCAACAGCAGCAGATAGTCGGAAATTTCCCGGCCGGCCGGGGTGGTCGAGCGGTTCTAGGCGCTACAGTCTGGAACCGAGCGACCGCTACGGTCGCAGGTTCGAATCCTGCCTCGGGCATGGATGTATGTGATGTCCATAGGTTAATTAGGTTTAAGTAGTTCTAAGGTCTAGGGGACTGATGACCTCTGAAGTTAAGTCCCATAGTACTCAGAGCCATTTGAACCATTTTGAACCGGAAATTTCCCGTTCTTGTTTGGGACTGAAAACATCCTGATACCCTCTGGTTGCTAGTAGCACGTAGTTTTTTCTTAAAACTCTCCTCTTCAACGTATCTCTTCTTGGTTGCGGTAGTTATAAAAGTCATGTTGTCTTTCACTGCTCGTATTGCTCCCTACATGTCATATGGATGCCATAATTATTGACTTTCTCCTTCACAGTTATGTGTGCATCACATGAAGTATGCAAGAAATAAATTATCTTTATTATTTAATAATAATTATTATTTATTATTATCCAGTAATTATTATATTTATTATTAATTATTATTTCTACTATTATTTATTATGATTCATCGCTTATTATAGTTACATTCAATTTATTTCCCATAAATAAGAGTAAAAACAAGGAAAAAAGCATTAGTTCATGGTTGGTATACTGGCCACTGGCTTGCTGTTGTCCTTCCTTCGCAACATTACACAAAATTTGTTGTGGGTTTGGGGCGGCCTCTGATGGAACATTTGTAGACATGAAAATTTGTCACTGCATAACCACTCTCTCAACAAAATTATGTAGAAAAACGTAATTTTCTGCGTGAGTCTGTAATAATTACATAGAGTGAGAACTTACCTTAGATCAGAATGTCTGAAACACCATACACAACGTGACTGTGAGACAACAGAATATTCTGGCTCCTTCAAACGATCGGCTTTTGAGAGACATCTTTATGCAACTGCCATACGAGAGCAGCGCTACACAGACTCATAAATTCAAATAGCTGTTATGGCCTTTTCCTTTAGGCAGGTGTTTAAAAGTCTTTGTTTCAAACGTCTAGGGATGGTAGAACATGTCATGTAGAACAATTTGTGTTAGAGATCCTTGAGAGGCGACAGGGTGTAGGCATCTGCAACGTGAATATGTGTATGCCTACCATCCAGTCATCTGCTCCGTATGAAAGTGGGTAAGATGAGCGAAATAAAAGATCGTCATTCGCTTGTGAAGCGTCTTTCTACGCTTAGAGACACTCATTCTCATGATTTCATCGTTGAAGACACTCTATCAGTTTACTAGGGTAGGTAGTACGCAGCATAGTTGATTAGTAGACACTGCTATGTCAGTGAATTCTCGTCGTCCCAGGGCTGGCAAATACAATAGGACGCCTAGCGTCGCCAGGCAGTCACAGCGAACAAAACGACGTGATCTATCACCATTGTTGCTAAGACTATGAAAGAACCAATATATAGATCCTTTTCTTTTCCTTGTGCCTTTGTTCCACGTCTGTGCAGAGTGGTTATTAACGGATTTGACATGGTTAATTTGTTGTTGATGTGGTCTTCAGTCCAGGGACTGGCTTGATGCAGCCATCCACGCTACTCTATCCCGTGCAAGCTTCTTCATCTGCCAGTACCTACTACAACCTACACCCTTAATTTTAGGAATGATTTTAGCGTCACCACCCCATTACCCTCCCTCCCCTCCAAGGGTGGAATATGTGTAGCCCAACGTGTCTGCGTATAGTGTGGAAGTGAGCAAAAGTTTTCTAAATGATTGCGAATCGTGTAACTGAGGTGGGATTTGGATACCAGCCCGACATTCACCTGGCAGGATTTGGGAATCCACCTAAAAACCACATACAGGCTCACCGACCCTCATCTTTAATCTGCCAGGCATAATCGATCAAGGGTCGGCACATCTCCCCATCCCAGAAGTGACGTTTTAGCACACATGGCTTTCCGAGCGGGTCAAACAGCCGATATAATAACGTAGATGAGGATTGAACAACTGGGACTAATATCATGGGCTTAGTATCGGTACTCTGACCTTTACCCACTCAACCACCACAGAAGCCATACAGACTGGGAAAGCATCCGATGTACAGGATATTGGCTGAGTCAAGGATATCCAACACGTACTAGGGGAATCGCAGTAATTCATTTCCTTTCCAGAGATACCGTGGACACTATACAAGCCTTAGTACTTCCATGTTATTCGCTCTCAGCAGCCTGGCTTTCGCATGTCACTTAAACAATATATTAGGTTGGTGCATAAGTTCATAGTGTTTTATAAACACAACAGATACACGTAACAGAGACTTTAGTCATCGATAGTGCATTCTCCTTCAGTATTTGCAACAGTCATCCAATGCTGCGGTAACTTTTTGATTCCGCGACTATAGAAGTCACTTGATTTTGATGCGAAGGTCCCGTCGCGTCATGTTCGGAGAGCATTTTCATCCAGAAGCTCCTTGAAGGACGTCTGATAGAGAGTGAAAAAGATGAAAATCTGAGGGCGCAAGATCAGGTGAATAAGTAGGTGCGGAATGACTGTCCAACTCTGTATAGTATTTTTTGTCAGTCTCGCAGAATGCGGGCGGGCATCATCAAGGAATAGCATCACTTCCTGCTGTCTTCCTGGTGGTTGTTCTTGGAATGGGTCTGCACGTCGTCTCAGTTGTTGACAATAAATATCAGGAGTGACGGTTACATCTCAGGGAAGCAATTCGTAGTACAGCACACTGTCACTGTTCCATCAGCTGTTTAGCGCTATCTTTCGTGGACGCGCGCAGGCCTTTGTACGAGAAGTTGCTACAATGTTTGGGATCAACCATTTCTTTCTTTTCCTTGTGTTAACATAAAGACACCATTGTTTGTCACCAGTAACGATACAAGTAGGAGGCGAGTATAGGTTCTAGCTCACTTGACCCAGTCTTGGCTCACGCCAGGACCGACCCAAGTTACCTAGAACCTACACTTCCTACTATAGTCCAATTTTTAGGTCTAACTCACTTAATTTTATTAAAAAACGTCTATTTTATAAGAAATTACTTAGAAAATTAATAAAAATGAATACATTTTCTTATCACATTCACTTAATATAAAATAATGACTTTTTTCATACAAAAGGTGAAGGTAATAATATAAATTTGGTATTTTATAAAAGGTGCTTGTGAGAAAAAAATTTAATTCATTCTCACAAAAAATAACTCATAATAAAATTTTACTTGGCTCTCTAGTTCAGTTAAAAGGTGAATGTAAGTCAATAAATAAAAACTGTTCTAGCCCTTACCAAAAATTTTCCTAATTCTTTCTTCTTGAGCAGCCATAAGTTTTTTATGAACTGTCGATTGTACATCTCTTTTAATGCTTTTTTCCTACAATTCATGTGTAACCTTAATTTTCTGATAGTAAGTTGCACATTCTTAACAACTCTAACCATATCCATCTTTTTGATACTTATCTGCATGAAATTCATTAATTCATTAATATTCTTTTTCTCTAGAAAGTGGCCACACTGCTGCAGCTGTTTTGGCACTGTCCATATAAAGGTTTTAAAATTTAATAGGAAAAAATAAAGTTTTTTAAAAAATTTCACAAATTGAGCTCCAGATCGCGAAATTCATTATGTCTATTTTTAAATTTTTTCATTTCTTTATATTTCAGTTTCATCTGTTCTTTTTCAACAAATTGAAAATCACAATCAGTAATTAATTTAGAATATCTGTCTGGTAAAATAATCTTAAACTCATTATTAAGCTCCATACAAATTTTTCTCCATATTTACTATTTAAATATTCGCATCCAGTAATATTATATAAAACATTTACCTCCAAACAACTTAATTTTTTAATCTCTTTTGAGACACTTCCATTGTTGGCTTACTGATTAGAGTTTCCATTTATACAGAAAAAAATTATTCGCTTTTTTATGATTTGTAATGCCTGTATGGTAATATATCTATTTCATTTTCAAAAGATATCTTTTGTTATCATAAGGATTCAACGCTTTCTTGTTTTTTCTACTGTGTACATTTCATGTTTTTCACTTCAAATCATATTAATTTTTCTGTTCTATTCTCTGTTGTTTTACAATCTAAGGTTATTCTATTTTTAGCGATACATTTCTTATTTCCTTTAGATTTTTCTCTATCCTATCACCAACTTTATAAGTATACATTTTTGCTCTCAAACCACAAAATTCTTCCATTATTTTTCCATTGCATTCATCTTTCATTTTTCCTAAGACCTTCATGTTTGCTTGTGGAATACCATAAATATTATTTTCAGGATAATCATTAGTATAAATTTATCAATCATTGTTTTAATGTCTTCTAAAAATTTTATACTGTAAATGTAACCACATCTTGTTAACAAACTCAATATTTTCACCATATTTTGTTTTCATTATTCTATAGCAAAAATCGTACATAAGTTCCTTATACAAATAAAGTACACTGATACCAACATAGATGGGTTTACTGGACACAATTTTTGGTTTGTTCATATGAATAACAACACAATTATCATTAAATATAGTTCTTCCTCTAAAGTTTGATTTAGCTATAAGGTCATCACATTTATCTTCATCTGACACTAATTTTATATCCCTTCTGTTTCTAATTTTTTCCATCATCTTTCCAAGCATTGAATTATTCATTAATTTACAGAAATCTTTTTCAAAATAAATAATTTTTGACTTTAGTTCTCATATCCATATTTAATTCTAATATATTGCTTCAACCACTCTGACTGACTGAATTTTAAGTCTCTATGAATTATGTTATTTTCATTCCAAGAGACAGATATTGTTTAAGAATTCTATACTAAACTATACAATTATCTTCATCATTCATAAAAGTCAACAACTTACTCACATTAGTTTCCAATACAATCATATTTTCAGGACCTAATGGTAAATCTTTATGTAAATTATGTAATTCGTTTGGATATTCGAAATCAACTTCATAAGTATATGCAATTTTAACAGTATCTGATATTTCAGTTGTTTTTGTACAGTCAAAATTATTTGGTTCATCAAATTCAAATCCACCATTTGGTCAATATTGACTCATAGTGTAACCATATAAATTATTCACATCTAAATATGCTAGATATGTGATATGTTTTTACTGTCAAAATCTTTCATATATTTACTGTTTGCTTTAACATATCTTTTACAACACTGTGATATTCCTCCTCTTATTCCCTTTTCAACCATAAAGATGATATCATAACCACATAATAAATCAGGTGGTTGTATAGTAATTTTCAACAGTGAATCCCAAGATAAACCAGGTGCTGTGAAATACCAAGATGGGTCTAAATCATAAGCTTTACTACAAGTAAAATTATGAACTGACTTGTGTTACAGTATTTACAAATTTGGATTAGACATAAGACAGCTCTGCTTGCTGCTGAACCTGTACAATTTATATAGCAAAAAATTCTTAGATTTGTAAAAAAGTGAAATTTACTAATTTTTCTAACTTATCTTTTAGTATATTGACTACCTCAATCACTAATGTTGTACATTTATTACAAAATAAAGGTAAATCAACTATATGAGGTCTAACTACTTTTTTGTGAATTCATTATATTCATAAAAAACATCATCCTTGAAGAAATACAACAATCCATTAATGTATCTGAATGCAGAATATGTTCTGGTACATAACCCTGAAAGTTCTCTACTTATAACTCCTCATAATTTATATGTAAAAAAGTTCATTAAAGAATCAGAATGTTCAACCCGAATAATTGTACACCCTTTAATTTTTTTTACGTGTTTACAATTTCCAATTTACTTTACCTTTAAACTATGTAAGAAAATCTTCTGACAATTTTTCTTGAAATTCTTGTATTAAATTTTGAGAGGAATTTATATTTGTTGATATATCAATCCAGTTTATTTTATCTTGGAATTCTCTCATAAAATTTTCAGATAATTTTTGATGTGATGTTACTTATTCCACATTTACTTTATCTTTAAAGTATGTAATACAATCTTCAAACACTTTTTCTTGAAATTCTTGTATTAAATTTTCAGAGAAATTAGTATTTGTTGACATTACAATCCAGTTTATTTTATCTTAGAATTCTCTTATAAAGTTTTCAGATAATTTTTTATGTAATGATACATAATCCCAAAATTCTCGAACAAAATCTTCAGGCAATTTTGTTTACCTGATATTTCACTCCAGTTTAATCTATCTTGAAATTCTCTCTTAAATTTTTCAGATTATTTTTGCCACTTTGATATATTATCCCAAATTACTTTGTTCTGATATTCTCTTATACATTTTTCACATTAGTTTTCTTTACTTGATACAATATTGTAATCTAATTTGTCTGGAAATTCTTTGACGATTATTTTGGCCAATTTGCATCCCAGTCTAGTTTGTCCTGAAATTGTCTCATCAAATTAATATTTAACTTATGATATGATATTACATTGTAATTCAATTTATCTTTGAATTCTCTCATAAAATGTTTAGATTTTATTTTATATCTTGATAGAAAATTCCAATCTAATTTATCTTAATTTCTGTAATAAAATCTTCAGGCAAATTTCGTTCTGGTGTTAATATAGTTTTCCAAACTAATTGAGCTGGAAATTCTCTCATAAAATCTACACATAATTCATAATGTTCTGATATATAATTTCATCCTGATTCACCAAATGGATCATTATTTTTAATATATTCAACGGTTTTAATTTTATTTGTTTCAATTGTTTTTGAATTCGATTTGCATAATTCATTAAAATGTAAATTTTCAAAATTATATTTAATCAATGCAATAAGTTTTTCCTTTTCCATTTCAGAATATCCTTTAATTCCTAGTTCTTTTGCTTTAACTTTTAAATTCCTGGAATACATTCCCACACTCTGGACTCCTTTAGTTGGCAAGAAAGTTTTTTTTTATTATTGATTCCAATGCTAACTAGTCATTCCTCTCTATGTTCTCTGAACTGTAGATCTTTCATAAGCTACCTGATACAAAGACAATCGAAAATATCTCCATTAAATTTGGCCTCACTGACACATTGAAATGTGTTTTAAGAAAGTAAAAGCCCTACTTTCTTTATTCACCACCTTTATAAACGATCTCATCAGATCAAGTTTCATGTGCAGCAATGGAAGTAGAATTTTCTGAGGAACCATAACAGCTTGTGACTTAATGCTGCAGGAACCTGGTGTCAGGGCAGCCCTGTTTCCCAGATGCTTTGAACGTATTGCTTCTTATCTACCTGACTGTCCCATAGTCACAGGAGGCATGGATGTCTGGTGTACCCACCTTACTGGCGCAATAGTATGGCCATAGCTTGTAACGAATAGTGTTAATGTGTATCTGTGTGGTACGAAATTAAGTATAGACTGTATTAGGCTCAAAAATATACCTTTAAGTCTCCACATATCTTCCAGTTGTGATGTTCATATTTCATAAGAGTTAACAAAAGGTCTATATTACTGTAGGTTTCAATTACTTTTACATTCAGAAGCAATCACATGACGAATTTGTAGTACAGCTTTCATAACTTTACTTGATGAATCTATGAAAAGCTGCCATTCAGATGAGCTGTACTTTATACCCAAAGTTTCAATGAGACAACCAGTGCCATTACAGAAAACCTGAGAAGCTTCTTCATCCTTTCTGAAATACTGTCGAAACTCATCCTAACAGTTATGGTACCAACAGAAGATTGGTCCAGGACTTAACAATCTATTTTCATGAAGACGTGATCCTAGTAACTGACAGATTCTTTAAATAAGTACAAATCTTATGTCATGTCATTGATATGTATGACCAAGCACACAATATCCTTTACATGCATTTCATCATCTGGGCCAGAAAAATCACTATGGCTATCAAGTGGTGTTGGAATCGGAATTCCTGGTCTATGAAGCACTGATTGTATGGGAGACACATGTCTGGATATTTTATGCTCTCATTGTTGTTTTTGGGTTAGACCTCAAAGTATTCATTCAATCGATTCAGTTAGGATGTTTATTGTAATTGATTTAAAATGCACATATGAAGAGATTATATATTATGTTCATGAGAATCAAAGACAGTAACTCACCATGTAAATTTGTCATGCAGAAATAAAAGTCGGTAAGATGGTATCTGCCTTTCCTCCAGATCATAGGTACACCAAAACCAAGCCACTTCTGCCGCTTTTTGCACCAGCTCTGCAGAGATTCAGTACTCGTTTTGCAGCATACATGTGTTGCAAAGGGATTGTCCTCATCACCAATTTTAACTACAAAATATAGATAATACGTTTTCTTCAGAAAATGCAATTTTTTTACTTCCTACATGGCATTATAACCTTACCACAAATGTAGCCAAATCGATTAGGATGATTCCTATACTTACAATTCATTTTCTAATAATTTGCTTTCACTCAAGGCATATTGGCCTGCAGGTCGCTACAAACTAGAAACAAATTCAGCTTAACACCCAACCCTTATCTTGCCACCTATGACTGTACCTCTAGCCTCATCTTAAACTCAGATAATTAAAAGTATCTTATCGTCCTTGTTAACTACATTTATTTGAATAATGTGATTGGTGCAGCTATATGATGTGGAAATCTTTCTGCTTTTTGACTATAAACTTAAAAATTTAAAACATTTGAATGGCTTATATACCTAATAGGATACTACCTAAATATTGAGATGTCGAAGAAACGTGACATGAGTGATCAGAGTGAGTTACATTTCGGAATTCAGCATGCAATAATTATAAAAGATCATTGAAAAAATCCCTGCCCTCAAAAAGACACTCTAGCTTTCCATAATTGTCTCTGCCATCATTATCAGGAGTTAAATTCACTGACTGCTGAGGCTGACACGATGTTCTGTTTACACAGGTGCGATAGCAACATCTGTAACCTTCGAGAGAGAGCCGAAGTGATGCATGCGCAGAAGGCGAGTTGGGCAGTTGATAGCAGATGCAGCCCACCCCACGTGGGATCAGGATCCACTAGAAATACGGGCCCTGCAACGAACTTGTTACGTCGCATTAGTCACCTTATCTACCGTACATCAAGAACGCACGGCTCCGTACTGGGCCCACGGGAAATCAATATGTCAATGAAAAAGTACCCACATAAGTCAAATTTATCGTGTGTTATCGAGAGCTTCCATACATTTAAATGCGCGGTTAAGAATTCTTAAACTCGTCTGAAATAGTTACTCATTCCCTCTAGGAGACGACTGCTGCCACAAGGAACACCTGCTGAGTCATGTGCTGTGACGTACCCGCCGCGGACTGTCTTTCTCATGGACCTTGGTGTGGGACCGAGATACGTCGGGTGGTGCGAGGGCCGGCGCCGCGTTTGAAACTGTCACTTCAGCCTTCCTCAAAGCGTCAAGCACCCGTTTTTGCTTTCGCTCAATATCCAAAGCCCGCCTTCATGACCTACCACTAGTCTCCACATAACTGTTTCCGCTTAGTCAACGCAATTTCAGCCACCTCCTTTATAATATAATCCCACTATGACGATGGTACGGCCAAGACTCCCGTATTTTAAAATTGTATTTTATATCCGTTTTCTAGGCAATGTTTAGCGATGGCCGACTTCACAAGTTCCCTTAGTTTAGTATATCGTGTGCGGGTTGCTACAATACGAGCAGTTTGTCCAAAGTAAGTGCTGCCGCATACCCACAGGACACCATAGACGGCAGGAACTCGAAGACCTACGTTGGCTTTAACAGAGTGTAACATATCTCGTATGTTTAAGGAGGGCCAGCACACTGGTCTTAGTTCATGGCTCTGCAGCACACGCCTATCTTGCTAGTCGTTGTCCCACAGTGTGGAAGGAATGCAGCCAACCTGGCCTTTTCCGCCAGTTCAAGAGGCGTCTTTCGTCAGTTGCTCCTGAAAGCTTTTGCTCTCTGTCATTTGCTGTAACCGTATTCCCTGAACATGCTTTTCAAATTCTAGAAGTCAGACTGTAAACTGTCGTCGCCAGAAATAACATTTGCCCTGTGTACTAACGTTTTCAGGACCGCTTTCTTATGTATGGTGCTGTGAAAACTGTTGGCGTTCAAGTACTGGTCAGTATGCATAGATATGCTGTACACTGAATGACCAAAGCTGTCTTTCTGTCTTCCGCTCAACTAAAACATCCAGGAAGAGAAGCGTGACATCCCTCTTCATCTCGACAATAAATTTAGTGCCATACCAAGAGTCGTCAGTGTACCGTAGGGTGCAAGACGCATACCACCTCGCAGAGTTCAGAGCTTGCTCCTCGATGTGCTCCATGAAGAAGAGACTATGGGGATCCCATCGCTGTGGCATCCATCATCTCACAGTATTCGTTGTGGTACAGGAAGTACGTTGTCGTTAAGGTACAGCGGAAAAGGTTGACGAGCCCAAGTGGAAACTGTTGTGCCAGGCCGAAGCAAAGACGGATACTTGACACGAGAGCGATAATTTCAAAAGGAACGCCAGCACCAAGCTCCACCTGACGTCATTCGGTCTCGAGGTGGGCTGGAGCTGCTGTGAGATGTCCAACTCGCTTTCCGCACATGCGTTGCTTCGGCCCTCTCTGAAGGGTTCCACACGCTCCTATCGCACCTATATAAGCAGAACGTCATGACAGCGCCGGAAGTCAGTGATTTTAGCTCCTGATGACGATGGTGGAGACAACTATCGATAGCTCGAGTGTTTTACTCGCAGTACACGGCTTGTAAACAGAGAAGATTTTATTAAATTATTGCTTTCCGTCATAGTAGTGCAAAACTCTGTAGCAATGGAAAAGCATCTGAATCATTTGTAGCACCATGAGCGTTACGTATGGCCGCTGTCTACTCCATTCGAATGTTGTGCATCAAAGTGTACTGTTTCTATTTTGATATTTGGCGGAGAATGCATGATATTTGATGTTTTTTGAGATTTAGTCTACATGTACTAGTTATATTTCCGTGAACCGTGGCAAAACCTATTATATAAACTGAGGTGAGAAAAGTCATGGGACACCTCCTGATATCATGTCCAACATCCTTTTGCCTGTCGCAGTGCAGCAGCTCAACGTGGCATGGATTCAAGAAATCGTTGGAAGTCCCCCACAGAAATCGTGAGTCATGCTGCCTCTATAGCCGTCCACAATTGCGAAAGTGTTGCCGGTGTAGTATGTTGTGAACGAAATGACCTTTCGATTATGTCCCACAAATGCTCGACAGGATTCATGACGGGCGATATGGGTGGCCAAATCAATGTCCAGAATGTTCTTTACATTCCATCGTTGTTTGGGAACATGAAATCCATGAACGGCTGCAAATGGTCTCCAAATAGCCGAACGGAACCATTTCCAGTCAAGGATCGGTTCAATTGGACCACAAGACCCAGTTCACTCCAAGTAAACACCGCCCACACTATTATGGATGCACCACTAGCATGCACAGTCTCTTGTTGACAACTTAGGTCCATGGCTTCTTGGGGTTTGACCCACATTCTAATCCTACCATCAGCTCTTATCGGCTGAAATCGAGACGCATCTGACAAGGCCACGGTTTTCCAGTCGTCTAGGGTCCAACCGATATGGTCACGAGCCCAGGTGGGGCGCTACAGTCGATGTCGTGCAAAAAACCACTCTCGTGGATAGTCTGCTGCCATAATCCGTTAACGCCAAATATCGCCGCACTGCCCAAACGCATACGTTCGTTGTTCGTCCCACAATGATTTCCGCGGTTATTTCACGCTTGTTTGTTAGTACAGACAACTCTATCCAAACGCCACTGCCTTCGGTCGTTAAGTGAAGGCCGTCGGCCACTGCGTTGTCCGTGGTGAAAGGTAATGCCTGAAATTTGGTCCCGCGTCCGGCCATCCTGATTTAGGTTTTCCGTGATTTCCCTAAATCGCTCCAGGCAAATGCCGGGATGGTTCCTTTGAAGGGCACGGCTGACTTCCTTCCCCGTCCTTCCCGAATCTGATGAGACCGATGACCTCGCTGTCTGGTCTCCCTCCCCCAAGAACCCCCCCCCCCCCCCTGAAATTTGGCATTCTCGGCACACTCTTGATACTGTGGATCTCGGAATACTGAATTTCTTAACTATTTCGAAATGGAATGCCCCATGCGTCTAGCTCCAAATGTCATTCCCCTTTCAAAGTCTGTTAATTTCCGTTGTGCTGCCGTAATCATGTCGGAAACCTTTTCAAATGAATCACCTGAGTAGAAATGACAGCTTCGCTAATGCAACTGCCCTTAGATACCTTGTGTAGCCGATATTGCCGTCATCTGTATGAGTGCATATCTTTATCTCATGACTTTTTGTCACCTCATTGTAATTCTCTATTCTCCGCGCCGTGGCTAAATATTTTGCGTGGTCCTTTACATTGCGAACACCATAATTTGCACCTCGCAAAGAGAAAGTCATCACCGATGAAATGATAATTAGTGGAAAGAGTTGACTACCCCACAATCCTCATCAAGCTAATTAAACATGTGTGCAAATAGTTATCGTCGTGGTTATCAGCCAGACTATTGGGATAATAAAGGTGTGTAAAACGCTGAAGAAGTAAGCGAGGAAAAATTCTGCAGACATCTACCGCAAGATTGTGGAACGTGTTCCTAGAATGACAAGATAGTGGTTACAGATAACGATGGGCCTACATCAAGCTGGCAGCATGATGGATCCCGATAAGCAATTTCCTACAGGTCGTTCGTGTTAGTTACAATGCAGTTCTGTATATCTATCAGCACACAAGCGTTAGACTCTTATTTTAAATTCACTATCGCAAAATCGATCAACCTCCAAATGTGGAATAATGAAATACATTAAATATTTAGGAGTAGAGTTACAGAGCGATTTGAAGTAGAAGGACCATGTGGTGATCAATCCACCCTAATCAGGCAATTGCTGTTGAGCGGGAGGGTCGGGCCACTTAAGCAACATTCACAGTTTATAACAACAACACTTTTGTTAAACTTTTCTTTAGGAAATAAAATTTTATCTTTAAAATTTTTGTAATAAGGCAAGTTAGCAAAAAATTCTTTACAAGCACGGGCAAGTGCCCTATTCAAACAACAACATTAATGAAACTTGAAACTTAGAGTGAAAATTTAATTCTAGAAACAACATTAATATTTAAACAGGTATTAAGTGATTCGCAAGTTAATTAAATTCTGTACACAGTAACGCTCGCAAACGGAGACTACAATAATGAGATAAAGTTTAACCAATCATGGATATCTCATTTTAAAAAAATAAAAATAAAATACAAACAGATACACCCCTTCGTGACATATTTTCAAAACAGGTGATGTCACATATGCACGGGCTAATTCAAGTAGCAGAAGGGGGGGGTCCACAGGACCCAGACCAGAAGCGGCTAGACCCAGAACCCACAGCAAGCGGGCGAGCTGGACGGGATGCCGCACACAGTAGACTGTAACACACAAATCTTTTATAAAATCCTTTACAGATCCAAATCACGGCCGCACAACTCGATTCGGGTAATGTGGCCGAGTCCAGTTCCCACACTACAAGCCAGATTCGGTCTTGCAAACGTGTCAAACGCACCACAACCTCTGTGTCGTGCCCCGGCCTGCTCAACCACGCTGCCCCTGATTCTCCAGCGCTGCGCGGCTCTCCGGCTGTCCCTCTCTAGCGCCACACACCTGTCGCGGCCAAAAGCCACGACAAACGGCCGAGCCCAAAAATCACACCATGCCGACCTGATCGATCAATCGATACGAGCCGGCACGGCTCAGACCACATAAAAGTAACCATAACAAAGGTAGTTGAGACATTTAAATTCAGTGGTACTGAAAGGGTACAGTACCACCCGGCATTGAAAATAGGTACAACACACTTCATTATTTTTGTCAGAACAACACATTTTTTTTGTAAAATAACTCAATTTCAATTAATACAGCCAAGCCGGATACCAGTGTGGGAAAGAATGACAATTTATTTATTTAATTGACCACATGTGCACTCCCACAAAATAAATCCCTACATCCAGTTTGGTGAGATCTGTGAAATGAATGAATGTATGGTCGTCTGCTAACTGCAGATAGTGAATGTGAATATATCATCATCTTTGAGACGATCCTTTGGCCACCTTTGGTGGGACCAAAGAGATGAAATTTACTTGAGCCTTGAGCGCCAGAAATGTGGCTGACCAATACGGTAGCAAGGTGCTCCCCCACTTCAGCAGAGGTGCGAGAGGACCTGGAGGACGGCCATGTTTCAGCACTCTGCCGCTGGATCTTGTGCTGTTAAGACCTGTTTTAGTTGTGCTCCGTAAAGACGAAAGAGTGGAGACATGGTATGCATGTGGAATATTTAAGAGTAGTTTGAAATAATAATTTCTCTATTTCAGGAACTTTCGTGGGGAGAATTAAATGTCAGGCAGGTAATATTAATGGGATTGTAGTAATCTTCGGAAGTGACCAACGGTCACAATGAAACCACGTGTAGCAATAAGTTGAAATACTTCCGTGTGCTTAAGTTAAGCTGAATTACTAGCATGTGTACAATAAGTTGAAATGTTTAAGAAATAGCGTGTGTACAATAAGTTGAAATATTTAAGAAATAGCGTGTGTACCATAAGTTGAAATATTTAAGGAATGGTGTGTGCAGGACTTGAAATTAGAGACGAGTACTTCCACGTGGTGAGTACTGTGTGAGTCTCAATCTGTGTATGAGACAAAGGATAAAGAGAAGTACTCGTCCATGGTATCAGTTGAGGACTCGCGTGTGTGATGAATATGTTCTTAATATTACTTTGCGTGATATGATTCCGTGTGACGCTAGATTCAAACTCTGAGAGAGAAGCAAGGTGAGTCGGCCGTCTATCCAGCAACGCCACTTGGCTTGCATTGCACAGGAAGACGTGCAAATATCTTCAGAGTTCATAGTAGGAAAGTAGAATTACAAAGTGGGGCAGTGTCGTGTGAAACTGGGATAAATACTAATTGAAGTGGGAAAGCTGAAAGTGATAATGTTGTGACTATTTAGTGTTTTGTATTCCATGTCGTAGTGTGGTGTATGTCATGTAATTTGGGTATGTGTGGTTTGCATGGGAGAGTAGCAAGGTAGTTTCAAAAGATTAGTGGGTTATGCTTGTTCCTTCTGTACTGCTCGGTCTGGAGGATAGTTTCGTGATGATGATTGTGAGAGTCGAAGTGTGAGAAATAATAAAAGATCCACCATCCTATCCAGAAAGTGCACTGTAGCGTTAAATAATTACGAGACCATAATATAGAGATTCACCAATGTAAAGCCATGCCCACTGGGCGGAATTTCTCATGTGTTATTGTTGTAGGTTATAGAATTTGTGTGTTTAGGTTAGAGAATTTATCGGAATAAATAAGATAGTGAAAAGAAAAAGATTGGTGGACTTTTCCTTCGAATTGTATGTTGCCATAATGTCGTGAATTTATAACGTGTGCGCCATTCATATTCAGTGCGGTGGCCACGTGTTGACAAAAGCCGATAAATAAAAAAAGAATGAAAATGTGGTATTGCCAGTGCGTAGTGTACAGTCAGAGTTCTGTAAATTACTGATAGTCAGATGCGTGTTTCCGTTGCGTATTAATCATATAGGAGGATAACTTGTAACTTAAGTGTGAGTACTAGAGTTCATGTTACTCGATAAATAAGAATGAATCCACTCGCTTGGCAGACCACTCATCTTGCAGGCCTGATTGCTTGATGCCACAGTTTGAGCAAGGCATGTGGGTGCCTCTCAGTACAATCTTCTGGCAGTGTTGCCCATCCATGTCTGAGGTAGTTTAAAAAAAAAAAAAAACTCGTTTCAACCATAACTGAGTGTGACTGTCAGCAGGTCGGGTTGACGGAGGAAATAGGTGTGATATAAATAAGAGCGGCACACTTCATCGCGAATTGGTTTTGTAAGTGCGGAAGCATCACCGAGATGTTCATCAAAGCCGTGTGGCAGACGTTACAAGAGAGGCGTTTTGCAACACGTGTGACTTACTCTTAAAATTCCAGACAAGCACATTCGTAGAAGAATCAACCAAAAATTTTCTTCCTCCTATACATATGTCGCGAAAATAATATGAAGGTAAATTTAGAGTCATTCGAGTTAATACGAAGGCGTACAGCAATCACTCTTCTCACGCAACATTCGCAACTAGGAGGGAAAAGGGGGGAGGGGGGATGACAGTGATACTCAAAGTACGTTTCGCCACAAACCGGAAAGTGGCTTGGAGAGTATAGACGTAGAAGTAGCCTGTGTGCGTTATTGTACCGTCGCTCAACATAGTTGTAGTCGTATCCATTAGAGAACAAACTTGTTAGCAGTACTATTTGGCCGCCAAGTGTATGGGACATACTATTGTAAAGTTCCCCCATCATCACACCATGCGACGATGTTCCAGGTTAAATCTCAAACTCTTAAGCAGTGTCTCTCATTCCATCTGCTCCTCTCCCATCTGTCCTGCCCTCTAAGAGAATCCCATCCTCCCCCTCTAAGTCCATCTCCCTACCCTCTTTCTCCTCCTCTGTCTCTCTGTCCATCTCCGCCTCCCCCTTCTCTCCCCACATTATCGCACTCACCCCCATGGAAGATGGCTGATTCTTACCCCGACATTATTTCTTTGAAATAGTAAATAACATGTGCACCAAGTTCTTTTGAAATCGATACAGAGGTTTAGGAGGAGCTTTTTACCCACGACTTTACCCACATAGCAACTTTTCACATATGTTGTTGTTGTTTTGGTCTTCAATCCGAAGATTGTTTTGATGCAGCTCCCCATGCTACTCCACCGTGTGCGAGCCACTTCGTCTCCAAATAACTAGTGCAACCTACATCCTTCTGAATCTGCTTACTGTATTCATCTCCTGGTCTTCCTCCACAATTTCCTCATCCCCCCCCCCCCCAAATACACATCATGTCAACACAAAACTGGTGATCCCTTGATGTCTCAGAATGTGTCACATCAACCGATCCCTCCCTGTAGTCAGGTTGTGCCATAAATTTCTCTTCTCCCCAATTCTATTCGCTACCTCCTCATTAGTTACGTGCTCGATCCATCTAATCTTCAACATTCTTCTATAGCACCGCATTTCTAAATCTTCTATTCTCTTTTTGTCTAAACTGATTATCGTCCATGTTCCACTTCCATACACGGCTACACTCCCGACTTATACCGTCAGAAGAGAGTTCCTAAGACTCAAATATATATTCAATGTTAACAAATTTTTCTTCTTCAGAAACACTTTTATTGCCGTTGCCATCTACATTTTATAGCCTCTCTACTCCGGCCATCATTAGTTATTTTGCTGCACAAATAGCAAAACTCATCTACTACTTCAAATGTCTCGTTTCTAATCTAACTCCCTTAGCATTACCTAATTTAACTGTACTACAGTCCATTATCCTTGTTTTGTTTTTGTTGATGTTCACCTTATCTCCTCCTTGGTAGACACTGTCCGTTCCATTCAACTGCTCTTCCATGTCCTTTGCTGTCTCTGACAGAACTACAGTGTCATCGGCAAAACTTTAAGTTTTTATTTCTTCTCCCTGAACTTTAATTTTGAACCCAAATTTTTCTTTGGTTCCCGTTACTACTTGTTCAATGTACAGATTGAATAACATTGGGGATAGGCTACGACCCTATCTCACTTCCTTCTGAACCACTGCTTCCCTTTCATGCCGCTCGATTCTTAGAACTGCCGTCTAGTTTCTGTAAAAGTTGTAAATAGCATCTCGCTCTCTGTATTTTACTTCTGCTGCCTTCAGAATTTCAAAGACAGTGTTCCAATCAACTTTCTCTAAGTCTACAAATACTAGAAACGTAGGTTTGACTTTCCTTAACCTACGTTCTATGAGAAGTCGTAGGATCAGTATTGCCTTATTTCTCCAGAATCCAAACTGATATTCCCAGAGGTCAGCTCCTACCAGTTTTCCCATTCCTCTGTAAGGAATTCGTGTTAGCATTTTGCAACCATGACTTGTTGAACTGACAGTCTGGTAATTTTCACACCTGTCAGCCACTGCTTTCTTTGGATTTGGAATTACTACATTCTTCTTGAAGTCTGAGGGTTTTTCGCCTGTCTCATACACCTTGTAGACCAGATGGGAGAGTTTTGTCATGGCTGGCTGTCCCAAGGTTATCAGTAGTTCTGACTGAATATCACCACCCCAGGGGCCTTGTTTGGACTTCGATCTTTCAGAGACCTGTCAAATTCTTCCCGCACTATCATATCTCTCCTCTCATCTTCAGCTACCTCCACTTCCCTTTCTGTAATATTATCGTCAAGTTCATCTCCCTTGTATGGACTCTCTATATACTCCTTTCACCTTTCAGCTTTCCGTTCTTTGCTTAGGGTTGGTTTTCCTTCTCAGCTTTTGATATTCATGTAGCAACTTCTCTTTTCCCCATTAAACAATTTTCTTATAGGTGATATCCATCTTCCCGTACTGAAATATGCTTCTATATCTTTAAATTTGTCCTCTAGCTATTCACGTTTAGCCATTTTGCTCTTCCTGTCACTCTTTTTTTTAAACATTTGTATTCCCATTCGCCTGCTCTATTTGCTACATTTTTTTAAATTTTCTCCCTTCATCAGTTAAATTCAGTATCTGTTGTGCTATTCAAGGATTTCTACTAAGCCTTGTCTTTTTACCAATTTCATCCTCTGCTATCTTCACTATTTCATCTCTTAAAGCTCCCTATTCGTTTTCTACTGTATTCCTCTCCCATGTCCTAGTCACCTGTTGCCTATGCTCCATCCGAAACTCTAAACAACCTCTAGTTTTTCCATCATACCCAGGTCCCATCTCTTTAATTTCCTGCCATTCTTATAAATTTCTTCGGTTTTAATCTACAGTTCATAAGCAACAGATGGTGGTCAGAATCCACATCTGCCACTGGAAATGTCTTGTAATATAAAACTTGGTTCCTAAATCTCTGTCTAACCATTATTTAATCAATGTGAAACCTTCCGGTGTCTACAGGTCTCTTCCACGTATACAACCTTCTTTTATTATCCTTAAACCAAGTGTTGGCGATGATTAGATGGTGTTCTACGTAAAATTCTACCAGGCGGCTTCTTCTTTCATTCCTTTCCGCCAGTCCATATTCGCCCATTATTTTTCCTTCTGTTCCTTTCCCTATTATAGAATTCTAGACCTCCATCACAATGAAATTTTCGTCTCCTTTAACTATGTGAACAATTTCTTTTATCTCATCATACACTTCTTCAATCTGTTCATCATATGTGGAGCTAGTTGGCACATGAACTTGTACTATTGTGGTAGGAGAGGGCTTCGTGTCTGTCTTTGTTATGATAATGCGTTCACTGTGTGGTTCACAGTCGCTTACCCACAATCCTATTTTCTCATTCATTATTAAACCCACTCCTGTATTATCCCCATTTAACTTTGTATTTATAACCCTGTATTCACCTGATCAGAATTACTGTTTCTCCCGCCACCGAACTTCACTAATGCCCACTGCATCTAACTTCAACCTATCCTTTTTTTTAATTTTCTAGCCTACCTGCCCGATTAAGGCTCCGTTCCGTGAAATACCAGTTTTGTTTCTCCTGACGACGACATCCCCGCACGGAGATCCGAATGGAGGACTATTTTACCTCTGTAATATTTTACCCAAGAGGACGCCATCATCATTTAACCATACAGTACATATATTTAAGGGGATACGGAATCACCTATCCCCGCAATGTTAATATATGCCTACTATAGGGAACATTTTCTCACAAACTACTGGAGACAGAGAGGTAAAAATTTTACTGTATGTGCATTCATATGTTACAACAATACTGAAACAACAGTTTATTGTCAAAGTATTTTCTTACAGAGATATTTGAAACGTCCCCTTTAAACAATTTATACATATGACTGTGCTTAACCTGACACACAATATTTTTAGCGCAACGCAATCTGACTTTCAAAATTTCCTACTAAAGAATGGCCCTGACTAACATTAAACTATACCTTTCACAAATCACTTACCTCACAAAAATCTTCGCTGCTCAAGCTACTGCAATACAGCGAGCGCCACTACTGCCAGCTAAATAAAAGATTCAAACTACTGAAGGCACTAACTACTGATAGGGATAGTTAGCAAATGAAAGATATTAATAGAGAACAAACAATGTATTTACCTTAATATCATCACATGTCATAATATATATATCAGTTCATGAAAAATTACAAAACTCCGCCATCTCTCTCCCCACATCCACCACTGCTGGCGGCTCACCTCCAACTGCGCAACGCTACGCGCTGTTCGCATCCAGCTGCCGCTGCCCAACACTACAATGGCAGACAACAATGCAAACTAGCGACAGACTGCACACAGCACAGCCAGTGATTTTCATATTGAGCGCTACGTAACGTTGCCAATAAGAAAACATAAACAGCCTACTTACATAGCCCCCATGCTCCCCACAAAAATTTTTTACAAATGGTGTTGGGCACTGGCCAATACAAATTTGACAAAAATTTTTCACAATTACAGTAACAAAGATATAAAATGCACACACTTATTGATAAAACGTTGGTCAAAAGCTCAAATTTTCTCACAGTCCCTAAAGACAGTCCTAATCGTACATAACAGGAGAATAGCAGTGTTTGTCTCAAAGTCTGAGCAGTAAAAGAAAATGCACACGGAAGTAGTGGATTTCCATGCAGTCTTGAAGAAGTAGTGTTGTCCTTCCAATGGAAAGACAGTGCTGACTCTCGACATGCAGACAGGTAATGGGCCACAATGGAGCAAACCCACAGCAGAGTCATTCGAAGTTTTGAAGAGTATTGGTAGGTAGGTCATCACAGAGCAGACCCACTGGAGTCCTGGTAGAGATTGTGGTATTGGTGGGCCACCAGAGGTGCAGACCCACTGCAGTCCTTGTAGAAATAATGGCGTTGGTAGGTCATTATAGATGCAGACCCACTGTAGTCCTTGTAGAGATAATGGTATTGGTGGGCCACCAGAGGTGCAGACCCACTGTAGTCCTTGTAGAGATGGCCAGCAGCCATCTGTTGCGATTGTGCAGGTGCACAATCACCACTGAAGAGTCTTGCGGACAATATAGCAAGTCCATAAACCACCACTTGTGCACTCACAAAGTTTTTGAAATTGTTCTTAGAACCAGCAATGCTGTTATCCAGTCCCTTGCTGAATTATTAACACACGTGCAAACACTAACAGTCCCTACTTCTCATATATTGTCCATATACTATGACCAACAGAAACGTGTGCAGTGAAATGTAACTAACAAGTTAATAATATCATGAACTGGTGACAAGTACAATTTTATAACATAAGAATACAATAACAAAGGTACAAAATACATCATTAAAAACGTAATAATACAGATAACATTTGTAGTACAGGCTTTACAAAAGAATAGAAATAAACATATACATCAGTGTTACAAAAATAGTGACATAAATACATACATAAAATAATGAGAATAGTTTTCGAAACATTAATTTCACACATGAACATTGAAACAGAACAGAATTGTAAACAACTTTACAAAGAAAATAACATATTATTAATGCAACTTATATTTGAGGATAACAGTATTCCTCCTCATAGTGAATATAGCTTAGTATTAGAAGAGAAAAAAATTCTATGAAACAGTACACAGAGACAGGAAGAAAACAAATACTCAAGGGTACACAAACATATAGCGGGATAACACCAATAGGAAAGGACAGGGTTCGTTTTCAGTGTAACATGTGGTACTGCAGTCCATCCCAAAACTTCATTCTATAGATCTTTCGTCTTATTTCAACCTTTGCTTCCACCAAAAAAATCTTATCCAAGCATGCTTTCTGTATTCTGTTCATATTTCTTTCAAAATAATTATTTCTGATTGTACAATACTCATTTGGGCCCAAATCCTTTTTATATAACTTCGCAATGCATTCTTTACCTATTCTCCATAGTCAGTTTCTCATATAGTCTACCCCCTCTTAAGCTAACTTAAATCTACTGAGCTCAGATGCTAAACTAAGGGACGAGGCAATGCAGCATCACATAACAAATCAACACAAACAGCAATGCAAAAAATGCAAATTGGCAAAGCTAGCAGCATAAATGAGCAAAAGTCAAATTCAATAACACTATGCCTGGCAAACAGCAGCAACTTATACCTAAACATGACATAGCTCAAGCAGAAAAAATAGTACACTAAAGATAACAATGCAGATAAGGGAAATATATAATCACATCTTAATGTCTAAGTAATTAAAGTGGTGCACCACAACAACTGATTGTAAAAAGAAATATTACCATGTACTTGAAAAGAAAATTATAGATGCAGTTACTGGTATTAGTCCCTTCTTACTGTTCTTTCCTTTCCAAGTGCTCCTTTTTTAAAGAATGTGGATCATAAAATAATTATTTAATAGATCTGTTGACAGAAAGTGTTCACATTAGCAAATGCATTTCATTTTATAAAAGCAATGCTGCAACACAGCTGGAAACCAGATATCAAGTGAAATAAGCAACTACGAAAAGCAAAGTAGAAAAATATCATTCAGTAGTCATGTGACATTTCATAAGTTAGTAGCTCTCAACTCTCGTAGAAAGACGCTTGTCGTAATCAGGTGTGCAGATGTACGAATATTTCCCATCAATTCATAAGCATTTCAGTAATTAGCACAAAGTGCGAGTAATCATATGTTTTCAAGTAACGAGGGTGTCGCATTAGCGATGAAAGGCACACCCTAATGGCTTGTTCTCCAGGTGTTTGACACGTCCCACGTCCCCTTTTTTTTTTCTACCTGTGCCGCTGAAAAGGGCTCGCAATAATGGCTTTTTCTCCAGGCGTCTGACACAGCTGGGTGCCCGCGACGCATTACGTGCAGGTGGTCACTTAACTTTCGTACGGAAATATTTACGACAGCAGCTTCTGCTACCGTTGAAGTCTCATTTAAAAATATTTCACAGGTCAAGAATTAGCGTTGCAAATCTGTAGAAACAAAATCCTATAAATATAAGTGTCCAAAAAAAATATTCGTCAGCATTGTGATACAGTCACACATTTCATAACTCTTAAAGTACGTTTCTTGGTTTCCAACAACCTTTTCCATAAGTCAGAGTCCCTAATCCCTACTCCTTATTCCTTACCTTATTACACATATACGTATCCATCGACACTCGTCAATATTTCGTCATTATAAATATGAAGCATAATCAAATAACTCATATAGTAGCCTCAGCCTATTAATCGTAAACATACCTCAGCAGCATAATACACATCGTCGTCGTAAAAATAACATCATAACACCTCAGTCAAATCTCAAAATCGTCGTAGCTTCCTCCAATAATTCCAAACCTAAAGAAAATTCTCTGCTCATGTCAAAAGTGTCATCTGCCTCAAACGTACTTTAAAAATCATAATCCCTTTACCAAATACATCATTCAAAGCTCTCATAGTATCACAATGGTTCCGAAAAAATATGAACAGTTTACAAAGTACAGACAAAATACAATTTCATAAGTGTGAAGTTATCCAACTGTGTAATTACGTAAACATGTGTCACTGACGTAGTAAAAAAAATGTTTGTCTCTCTCAGTTAAATGATCGGATAGCTGTGTAATTTGTGTGTTAGAGAAATATGGTACCGATGTGTAAAGTTGTATAAGCAAATACCATATTAGCTAGGGTTCCTTGTGCTTGCCAAACACATGGTACACAAAGTAAGCATGTACCCCCCTGAGGATAAATGTAATTATACCCTCAGGTGTTACAAATTACAGCAATGGAATGAAATGTATCACGGAAAACTTTCTTTGTAATTAAAAAATCTTTGAAAATAAGTGTTTTAAGTATAAGATTAATCACTCAAATGCGTGTACTGTAGCGCTAAACTGTGCATCTTGTCGCAACATAATCTCTGTGGAAGTGTCGTAGTTATCGTCCTCCGAAAGCTAAGTTCTGCAGAAGCCAATGTACTTACCTCATGATAAACAAAAGTGAAATGCTTTGCGTATAAATGTCTTAGTTATTACGCTTATTGCCGTGATGAAGAAAGTACTGTGCAGTAACGTATTGTTATGCCACGAAAAAGGCTGTCTCATTGTTGCTATACCACACAAGTTACTACTAAAACATGTTTTTCTTCCTAGAAGAATTCAGAAAACTGTGCAGATATAAAACAGATACACTGCAAAAGCAACATTGTAAATTGTCACTCATTAGTAGCGTCGTGATAAAAATCGTGTAGCTGTCACATAAACTAACTACTGTGCCATCTGGTATCTCTCAGAAAGCACCTTGAATCCATAATGTATTTGCAAGTAAACCAAAATGTTGCATTAAAATCTCATTAGCAGTACCAGATATAATGTTATTTTTCTCGGAGCCAGCCGGCGCACGTGGGTGCCTGCGGCGCGAGTCATTGTCTGTCTCTTTGTTGCCGCGCGTCGTTACTGGGATTAGGAGGCCTAACTTCCACAAATTCGCCTTGCCGAGAGGGCCCAGCTCTGTTTAAAGCTCGCCAGTTCTGATGGAATTCAGGTCTGTCGTTACGATCATATCGTCTGTCGTCATGTCGGTAGATTCCATAGTTTCTTTCTTGTCGGTCACATGGTGGAGAGTTTCTCCCTGAATCGTAACTGCGCGCTGGTCCGTTGCGTCTAAAGTTATTCTGTCTCCCTTGATAGTATTTATTTTGGTTCCCATATTGTCTGTTTCTCTGATTGTCTCTGTGATAATCATTACCACGGAGAGGTGATCTTTCCCTGTAGTTATTACTACTCTGCCAACGGTTGTCATACGGGTGGTGTCTGTTTTGTCGTGTCAAGTTATTACTTCTTTCATCGCGGAATTGCGACGGATGTGACCTGTAATTGTTGTGTTCCTGGTTTCGCGTTCCGCGATTGTCAGTGTCAATTTCTAATTCTTGTAACAGTCCCTGAAATGCTTCAATGTCGTCTTTGCAACGTCCTGCCAAAATAATATGTCGTAAATGTTCAGGTAATTTGATTAAGCAAATGCGGATGAGTTCTGAGGGGCTGTATGGGTTTGACAGGTACTGATTCTTGTGCAACATGTCTTCAAAATATTTCACAAGACTGGAGAATTCAGATTGTTCGAAATGTTTCATCATTATGATGCCATGTTTTACGCGGTCTTGTGTGGCTTGAGACCAATATGCTGAGAGGAAGGCATGGTAAAATTCTCCTTCACTGTGGCAATCGTGAATTACCGATCGCATTCTTACAGCTGGTTCATTCTCCAAGTAGCCACACATAAATTCTAATCTGTGCTCCAATGACCAGTTGGGAGGAAAACAATGAGAGAATTGATGGAGCCATGCTTGTGGATGAATGTCGTTGCCAGAATTCTTAAATGTTTTGAATTTACGTGTAGTAATGAACAGCTTATAGTCAAAATCATCATGTCGTCGAGTCGCATATCGGTCATTGTTAGGTCGTGTCGGCCGTTCCATCTCAAAATTCGGTGCACATTGCCAATTTCTTTCATAACTTCCGAAATGCCCTGTGTTATTATTTTGTGGCTGTTCCGTATTTCTGTGTCCCTCTTCCCGTATTGGGGCGCGAGTATCCTCTGAAATACGTAATTCTTGTATTAACTGTGTCAGCTGATCTTGTACTTCCCGGATTTCTCTTTGGTGTTGCGTATTAATCTGATTCTGATTTTGTTTGAATTTCCTAATTTGTTCGCACTCTTCAGTGTCAGTGAAGGCTACAGGTCTTGTGTCATTCAGATCATCATCTACCTTTGTAGATAAGTTAGTGACCTGATCCGAAAGTTCGGCTACTTTCTCCGATAGTGAACACATTTCCTCATTGTGTTTTTCTGAACCAAGTTTCAGAATGTCCATTTGTGTTGAAATCGAATCTACTGTGTCCTTTAAGTTTTCCTGAGTTATTGCAAGTTGCGTAACCGAATCGGTAGATGCAACTGAGTCAATTTTAGCTTGCAAGGTGTTGTGATTTTCATGAAAAATAGTTTGCAGTTCTTTTATGGCTGCTTCATGATTCTGTAATGCATTTTCATGCCGCGAAAAAATAGGTTGGAAATGCTCACAAATTTGTGATTTTACGTCATTACAGACTTTTTGACATTTCGATTCAATGTTATGTAACTCACTAGTTAAATCTTCACGTGTTTGTTCAAGTGTGGTGTCTAACTTTTGAAGATTTTGTTCCATTGTGTCTAACTTTTTGAGATTTTGTTCCACTGTGTCTAACTGTTGCTGTGTTTGTCTCTGGTGTTGTTCCATTGTGTCTAACTTTTCAAGCTTTTGCTGTGTTTGTCTCTGATTTTGTTCAAGTGTTGTGTCTAACTTTTGTAGCTTTTGTCCCATTTGTTGCATTAACTGTAATAACAATGCACTGGTGTCTGAAACATGTTCCTCAGTGCTTTTCGGCAGTGAATTTGCACCGGCAACATTGACATTTTGACATGCAGAAAATGTGTCTTGACTTATTTGAGAAAACGGCGAGAACCCAAAACCTGAGTCTACAGTATTCGCAAAATTGTGTCCTGTCATTCCCGATTCCTGAGGCAAGCTGTTGCCGACCGATCGATCGATAATGCGTCCCTCTTCACTAATTGTTTCACAGTCCACGCCATTGTTTGCCGCCTGCTCCATTTCCCTATGAACAGTTACCAAATTACTACTTTGAACATCAGTTAATTCATTACTCGGTGGCGCTAACACACTGCTTTCATTTTCACTGTCATTTCTCAGTTTACTTTGGAGCCTAGTATTACGTTTTTCACACGCCATAATTGTCACAGTATTTCACACGACAACACAGAAAAACACAATTTGAAGATCAAAAATAAAATAACGTAGCAATGGAAATAATGTCTAGTTAATTGCAGCTGCGAAATACTTGGTGCAAATCTACATGCATGCCACAACTGTTTTACTCTACAACAATGAAAAACTACAACTACAAAGGAGATTCTCTCTACAATTACGCGCTAGCAATAAACAAAATCTACACTAATTACACAAACTACAAGAAAAAATCAGAAGATTCCAGTGAGGTATCCTCGGCTAAGGGTCGACATATGAAACGTCCCCTTTAAACAATTTATACATATGACTGTGCTTAACCTGACACACAATATTTTTAGCGCAACGCAATCTGACTTTCAAAATTTCCTACTAAAGAATGGCCCTGACTAACATTAAACTATACCTTTCACAAATCACTTACCTCACAAAAATCTTCGCTGCTCAAGCTACTGCAATACAGCGAGCGCCACTACTGCCAGCTAAATAAAAGATTCAAACTACTGAAGGCACTAACTACTGATAGGGATAGTTAGCAAATGAAAGATATTAATAGAGAACAAACAATGTATTTACCTTAATATCATCACATGTCATAATATATATATCAGTTCATGAAAAATTACAAAACTCCGCCATCTCTCTCCCCACATCCACCACTGCTGGCGGCTCACCTCCAACTGCGCAACGCTACGCGCTGTTCGCATCCAGCTGCCGCTGCCCAACACTACAATGGCAGACAACAATGCAAACTAGCGACAGACTGCACACAGCACAGCCAGTGATTTTCATATTGAGCGCTACGTAACGTTGCCAATAAGAAAACATAAACAGCCTACTTACATATTGTACATTTATTTTTAAGTAAATTTTTTCCATCGCTTTTTACTAGACTATCACCCCTAAGTCTTTTGTAAATCAAGTAATTAAAAAATCGTTGTTTCAGTATGTAATAGGGACCTATGTCACTACGTCATAAAAATTTCAGACTTCTAGGTTGACCAGTACCTGAGATAATGTTCCTAGATGAAGTAAAAAGAAAACTTACGGAAAACGGAGAAAGAAGATTAAAACATTCCTGATCCGTAGCTAATACCCCCTTCACAGTCTTCATAATCATCTTCAAGTCTTCTTTTGGCACCCCTCTGCACCTGTCTTGCTTTTTTCACTAATGTCTTGATTATATTATCAGCATGCCTTAGTCTGTGCTGATCTAAAAAGAACATAGCACGTACCGTACGGGAACCAACACACATACCCAACTTTTGAAGGACCTGGCATTTAGTTATATTTCCAAGATTGAAGGTTGCCACAGCATCATACACACCAAAATGTAGTGTATTAATTCCGACAAACACTGTTTTTGGGAGACGATGCCATATCACACTATTCAAGCACTCGTTGGGGTTCTGCGTTTTTCCGTGAAGACATTTCATCAGAAGACTTCTGTCAGCCAGATCTCTGAAAATGGGCTTTATTTCTGCCATGATGGCTGATGGTAGACTGTGGTGGTGAATGTATTTCTCTCCTGTTGTTAGTCCCCTATTGTATTTACACCAGCTGTTTTCACCTTTGGGGCACAAACCATGTTGTGGATGCTCATCCGTGGATGCGGTGTGGAAATATAAAGCCCATATAGCTCTCCTCATTTCTTCAAGATTGCCTGTATTTTGCCTGATTGCAAGGCCATAGCAGTTCTGAATGTGGTCTATTATGGAATCAGTCAATCTTCCTCTGCCATCCAAGGTTTTCCCATCATCTAGTTTTTTCCCTTTCATAACTGATTTTAACCTTCTCAGCCTGGCACCCATTCTCTTCTGCACATGTCCTATACATTCAAGTTTGCTTATATTTACACTGTTCCCATATGGTTTGCTTTCCAAAACTTCTTTGAATGCTTTAGAGTCACCATCTCCCAGATATTTGACATAGCGAACATTATACCACTGTGAAGAGCGATGAAAAATTTTCTTCACCCCAGCAACCTCCATGCCACCACTACTACCATAATAATTAGCAATACAGTCATCACTGTGTTCATTTTTCAGCCTGCCTGTGCACCTACAGTATTTAGACATTATTGCAACATCAATAACCTTGCCAGTATCAACACTAGTTGCTGTTACAACACCATTGTTGGAGGTGTGGCCCCTTTTCTGCCACGTGCCATCAAACGCCACTGTGAGGTCACGACTGCCGTCATTTTCTTCCACTGCTTCTTCCACAGCAACCTGCATTGACTTCTGTGCTACATCTTCAACTGCAGATCCTAGTACATAATTGTAAGCTTCAAACTTTGAAGGTGCACTTGGAAGATTTAGAACACCACATAGCATATCACCAGCTGCTTTGCCCTTACCAATTGCTCGCAATCCATAAACTAACCTAATATTTACACTATAAAGTTCAGTTTTCTTGTATCCATTATTTACAGTTACTGAAACCGAACTTGGAAACTTACAGCTGTATTTACAAACACTGCATATTAAATTAAACTGGGCAGCCAGGCCAACATAGGATTCTACTTTCAGAGAAACGTTTCCATGACATTTTTTGCAGCACAAACTGTTTTCAAGAGCTTCACACAATATATTCGTATCAATGAGTTCAAAAACTTCATTCCCTCTATCAAGTAAATTATATTTCTCTTCCAAATCTCTTAGTTTTTTATGAGAAGCACTGTTTTCATTTGGTGTAAGTTCGTTCGGCAAATCAGTAATAAGTGGATTCACATTTTCCAACAGTGATGATGATGAACTGCTTTGCTTTGCTAATGAATCATTATTTCTTTTCTTTTGCCAGTTCACACGCTTTTTAAATACTTTTGCTTTAGCTCTAGGCATTTTCACTGCGAAAAATGAAGCACTAAATACGAAATAACTCAACAACAACTACTTTCTTATATCACACTGTTTACAAAACAGTCCCGCCACAAAGTCAAAGAGTAACTTGAGGAAACCAGAGAGAAACATTTTCGGGCAACTAGTGTATAAATAGTCGCTGGAAACCGGGATATTTGAATTCATGTCACTTTAAAGGTACTGCCAAAAAGTTCATGGTCAGCCACGAGAGACGTGTATAACTAAAGCGCAATACCCGATCTCACAAATATATAAAAATAAAATAGTTATAATTGTAGTAGAGCTATGTATGATACGTCATTTTAAAGAGGAAACATGGCAGAATATAATACGCCAATAAAAAAAATTCGATTTTTTAACCCAAAATCCGATTCCGTATCCCCTTAACATATTTCACTCATCTTTGAACACACATTTCGCTTGTATCTCTAGCGGATTCCGCCCTGCAGTTTCGTTTTCACGCAGATCAATGTTTACGACGTCATTTCTCCTGAACTACATGTCGTACAGTGGTATAATTCTGCAGGTACATACAGTGGTATGCAAGGACACTGTCTGCGAGATGTGTTGCGAATATACACTGGTATCCAAAATTAAAGCAACAAACGTAAATTTTGCACGGTTGCGTTTATTGGCACAAAACAGTATAAATAGGTGATAGTTAAGTAAAAACAATTTAGAGAATACAGAACGTAAACAACTGCAACATGTATAACGGTAGACAAAAATTTCTTGTTTTTTTTTCAAATTAACGGATTTGCACGCACATGCCGACAACTGATTAATGTGCTCAGTATTGGGTGTGACCACCTTTGGCAGGAATATAGGCCTGACAACGACGGGATATGCTGAGAATGATGTCATGAATCTCATGTAGAGGCACTAACGCCCATTCTTCCTGAAGAGCTGCTCGCAAGTCTTGGGGAGTGGTTGGTGGATGCTGACGTGATGCAACCTGTCTCCTCAGTGCATCCCAGACATGTTCTATAGGATTCAAATCGGAAGAGCGAGCACGCCACGCCATGCATGCAGTATCTTCCGTTTCCAAGAGAACATCAACCAACCGTGCTGTATGTCCATCAATACGAAGTCTTGGCCTGCAGCACCTCGCAACAACCGCACATGAGGTCTCAAGATCTCGTCTGTACAACTTCATGAAGAGCTGTTCGAGTGGTCAGCATAATCCCTACGCACACCATTAGGAATCCTCCTCGATATCGGTCACTTTCCACAATGTTTGGGTCCCGAAATCGGGTTCCACGTTCCTTCCAGACGAATCCGTCGAGAATCACTCTCCAGACAAGATCGGGACTCATCTGTGAGTACAATATTGGCTCATTGTTCGATCGTCCAGGTGCCATGTTACGACTCCACTTTAGACGTTCCCTTCTGTGAACACGCGTCAGAGATTCACACACAGCAAGTCTCCGACAATAAACGCCACCCTACCGAAGACGTCTTTGCACCGTTTGCCTCGATACAACACGTCCAGGGGATGCTGCGAGGTCAGACGCCAGCTGCCGTGCAGTACTCAAGAAGTACCGTCGTGCCCTTACAGCCAAGATTGTCGCCATATCCGAGAAACAACAGAGCGATTTACATGAAGCCACCGGGCCACATCAGTTTGCGACTGTCGTGCTTCCATTGTTCCTCGGACTCTCCACTGCAGAGAGACTGGTACGCGTCTTCTGTTTGCCGTACTGCACCGTCTGTAACTGTGTACACATCTATATCTACATCTACATACATACTCCGCAATCCACCATACGGTGCGTAGCGGAGGGTACCTCGTACCACAACTAGCATCTTCTCTCCCTGTTCCACTCCCAAACAGAACGAGGAAAAAATGACTGCCTATATGCCTCTGTACGAGCCCTAATCTCTCTTACCTCATCTTTGTGGTCTTTCCGCGAAATATAAGTTGGCGGTAGTAAAATTGTACTGCAGTCAGCCTCAAATGTTGGTTCTCTAAATTGCCTCAGTAGCGATGCACGAAAAGAACGCCTCCTTTCCTCCAGAGACTCCCACCCGAGTTCCTGAAGCATTTCCGTAACACACTCGTGATGATCAAACCTACCAGCAACAAATTGAGCAGCCCGCCTCTGAATTGCCTCTATGTCCTCCCTCAATCCGACCTGATAGGGATCCCAAACGCTCGAGGAGTACTCGAGAATAGGTCGTGTTAGTGTTTTATAAGCGGTCTCCTTTACAGATGAACCACATCTTCCCAAAATTCTACAAATAAACCGAAGACGACTATCAGCCTTCCCCACAACTGCCATTACATGCTTGTCCCACTTCATATCGCTCTGCTATGTTACGCCCAAATATTTAATCGACATGACTGTGTCAAGCGCTACACTACTAATGGAGTATTCAAACATTACAGGGTTCTTTTTCCTATTCATCTGCATTAATTTACATTTATCTATATTTAGAGTTAGCTGCCATTCTTTACACCAATCACAAATCCTGTCCAAGTCATCTTGTATCCTCCTACAGTCACTCAGCGACGATACCTTCCCGTACACCACAGCATCATCAGCAAACAGCCGCACATTGCTATCCACCCTATCCAAAAGATCATTTATGTAGATAGAAAACAACAGCAGACCTACCACACTTCCCTGGGGCACTCCAGATGATACTCTCACCTTCGATGAACACTCACCATCGAGGACAACGTACTGGGTTCTATTACTTAAGAAGTCTTCGAGCCACTCACATATTTGGGAACCAATCCCATATGCTCGTAACTTAGTTAGGAGTCTGCAGTGGGGCACCGAGTCAAACGCTTTCCGGAAGTCAAGAAGTCAAGGAATATGGCATCCATCTGATACCCTTCATCCATGGTTCGCAAGATATCATGTGAATAAAGGACGAATTGCGTTTCGCAGGAGCGATGCTTTCTAAAGCCGTGCTGATGCATGGACAGCAACTTCCCTGTCTCAAGGAAATTCATTATATTCGAACTGAGAATAAGTTCGAGAATCCTGCAACAAACCGATATTAAGGATATTGGTCTGTAATTTTGAGGATCCGTCCTTCTGCCCTTCTTATATACAAGCGTCACTTGCGCTTTTTTCCAGTCGCTCGGGACTTTACGTTGGGCAAGAGATTCGCGATAAATGCAACCTAAGTAAGGAGCCAATGCAGTAGAATACTCTCTGTAAAACCGAATTGGAATCCCATCAGGACCTGGTGATTTATTTATTTTCAACCCATTCAGCTGCTTCACAACCCCAGGGATGTCTATCACTATGTCCTCCATACGAGAATCTGTACGAGACTCAAACGGTGGTATGTTTGTACGATCCTACTGCTTGAAAGATTTCTCAAATAGTAAATTTAAAATTTCAGTTTTCGTTTTGCTGTCTTCCATTGCCAGGCCAGACTGATCAGTGAGTGACTGGATGGAATCCTTCGACCCACCTACCGATTTTACGTAAGACCAGAACTTCCTTGGGTTTTCTGCAAGATCTTTTGCTAAGGTATGACGGTAGTAGTGGTTGTATGCTTCGCGCGTCGCTCTTTTTACAGCAGCACGAATCTCTAGTAACTTTTGCCTGTCCTCATTCTCCCGATCTTTCTTGTACCGCGAGTGCAATGTCTTTGCTTCCTGAGCATTCTCCGAATTGCGCTGTTAAACCACGGTGGGTCTTTTCCGTCCGTAACCCACTTTTTCGGCACATACTTCTCCAATGCGTGATTTACAATGTGTTAAAATTTGCCCATAATTCTTCCACGTTCATCGTACCGGAAGTAAATGAAGTCGATTCATTTACTTAGTGGGATGCTAACAACTGCTTATCTGCTCTTTCTAGTAAGAATACTCTCCTAGCCTAATTGACCGACTTTTTAACTTTCGTAACCATAGTCGTAATGACATCATGATCACTGATCCCTGTCTCAACACTGACACAGTGGATGAGGTCTGGTCTGTTCGTGACTACCAGATCTAAAATATTTCCATTACGCGTTGGCTGTCGATTTAGCTGCTCAAGACAGTTTTCGGATAATGTGTTCAAAAGTAACTCACACGACGGCTTGTCTGTACCACCTGTAATGAATCCATTGTAATGAATCGATTGTGGGTGTGGGACTACCCGACAAATACTACCACGTTTGTTGGGTGCCCTGACGTCATTGCTGGCATTATTATCCGTTGGTCAGAATGCCATCTTCTGTGCAGAACACGCTCGTAGGGACATCTGTTGACATTCGGTATGATTATATCGTGACTTAGAGTCAGGGCGGGGAAATAGCGATTTGTTGCTTTAATTTTAGACACCAATGTAGTTAGTAGTAAAGATGTAATAAATTAAAACGTCATACAGTATTACTACGTGAACAGCTAAAATATAGTAAGCGATAAACTTTTTTCCTTTCATCATTCAGTGGAGTGTGTCAGCGTGAAAAAGTCTCTTAATGGTTTGAAGTGATGTTTGAAGTCTGTTTCCAGTCACTAAATCAATCGTTCTCCAATACTAGATGAATATAGTCTGGCTATTTACTGGTTGTGAGCTTCGATATTTCTTCCCCCTCCACCCGTAACCCTCTGAGATGGAGGTGGCTCTTGCCCCGACAGTTATATGTATACCAAGTTTAGTTCAAATCGATCCAGTGGTTTAGGAGGAGATGCGGAACATACATACAAACATACACCCACATTTATAATGTGTATCTACAGTACCTCACACCTCGTAACAGGTCGAAGGTAATCTTCTAGAACAGCTATGCGTGTGCCCTGCCTTGTTTCCAGTGCTCGCTGCTTCGGTTAGCATCTGACCTTGATATTTAAACGATAAAATCTTCAAGTATTTTGTAGATTAATTAAGATGACTTTTAGTTCGTATCTGTTTTTCTTTTGTGGTTGGAGTGTTAGCAAGATAAGGACCATGAAACGAATGATCGGTTTACATGTCAAAATTAGGATATCCCTGACAAAATTTCTCCTAACACGTGTGTGATAGTTGTCTGAACTTCCTTTTAGGTAAAATTATGAGTAATACTACAGCATAAATCTTCATATTGAATGAGCTTCTGACAAGCAGTCGAGAAGGTTGTCGCCGGAACTATATTCAGAGTATAGCGAATAAACTTCCGAACTCTTAAGCTAGTGAAACCAAAGTGAGAAAAAAAAAACGCTTTTAGCATCTAAAACTTCAGAAAATACTTGACTGCCCATTACTGTTATGAATTTTGACTAATGTATTGTAGAAGATCAAAAACCCATGAACAGCGAAAATCATGTCAAATGCATATATCAAAATTAATAATTGGGAACTACGTTTCGGCGGCCTAAGAAGACGGAGGCTTTCCAAGACCAAATAAACATAATTTTGAAGAACATTAGAAGGTATTTGCTGTTTAGTATTTTATCATATTCTGTCACCGACGGAAAATTCGATTGATGTTATAAGGGAAAAAAGTTTGAAAATTACTGAAGCAGAAATTAAACAATATATCAGACATTTGTGAAATATAACGAATTATAGACATGTTGCCACACTAAATATATGACTAGGGTAGCTAGTGAGACTGCATAAATGTCAGAGACTGAAATGAAAACCGTACAGATCTAGTGATAAGCTAGATGTACATTCTTCAAGTTGAAAACTAGTCATATCAAGTAAAACGGAGAGCGACCGTTGGTGCCTAAAATGAATGTTCACTACTTTTGATGCAGCAGGCATTTTACTTTTACAAATAATTAAGTTTTCTAAATTATTTAAAATATTTATGTAGCTCTAAAATTACCTTAAAATGAGGCTGACGACGTTCATGGAGCTGAATCACCTGTGGAGGTATATTTTGGGGAAAATCCATCCCCCTTTCCTTTTTCGTGGCGAATCTGTCCATGACTCTCTCGTTGAAACCTGGAAGTCTGCGTATCATTTCATTTTTAATAGATAGCATGGCAAGAGCAGACAGCCTGTCATCATGAACGGTACTTTTAAGAAACGTTTTGATACGCGACAAAGTGGAGAAATACCTCTCTGCTTCGCACTGATATTCCAGCTGATAATTTCAAAAATTTCATAACGTCAACAGAAGGTTATTGCAGCTTATTTCCAATTAAAAACTTCAGAAAAGCAATTGCATTTTTCATTTCCTGAAAACATTTCGAGAATAAATGATTAATAGTTCTGTTTTTAATTTAGCTTTATTTAAAAATGGATAGGACAGCACAAGAGCAGAAATAATTTTTTTGGGAAATTTACTTTTCAACTTAGGGAAGAAGTGCTGGTCAAGTAAATTAGAGTCGAGTAAGTGGCTGGAGAATTCAAACGTTTGTTTATTTTGCTGAATTATTATGTCACACACTTCCTTTGCTGCTGCATTCCTTGCTTTATGCTTCTCCTCGCTCTTCTTTTTGCTACATTTGGTTCTTCCTCGATTACGATATTATCAACTAGTCTCTAATTTTCAAAATTTCATTTTCGAATGATGTTGTTGCTTGATTTATTGAGACGGAGTCAGTGGTGTACCTTCGTAAGTGGCTGTACAAGATATCCACGTGTGGCATTAGTTTATAAAATACCTCTAATCAAAAGGAAAATTTCGGCTGTTGTAGTTTCAACCTTAGACCATATGCTTGATTCGCAGTTGGAGTCTGGTTGCTGTCATCTTCAGTGTGTTGAAGACATTCTAGATTGACCTCTTTATTCTTATGAACTATAAGGACTGTTCTCGAGTTAAAGTTCCATCTCGTGACTGCTCCATGATGGACTCTTCGTTTCACATTTGCATTCTAAATAGCCACTCTTTGAGGTTAACGAGAGGAGGACATTGGTACCTCTGGAATAGTACTGAAAACGGTTTTACTTGTTTATTTTGATTTGTAGCTTGGGAAAGAATTAAGTTCATCTGGTGTGCGTAACAGTGCACATAATACACGAAATGATAATCTTTTCTTACAATTGCTTGGACCCTGAACGTTGGCCGCGCATGACGCAAGCACCATTATAGCTTTTAGTTGCTCCTTTTTCTTTCTGTGTTTAGACAACATCGGCGAAGGCATTTTTAATGCAAGCTGTGAAGGAGGATACATCGTTACAAGATAGCTTTAAAAATGCTCAAAGTCTTTCCACAGGCTCCTGTAGATAATAAATAACGAAACACCACAATCAACGGAAATTTAAAAAATGTTTAAGAAGTCCATCTGCTATCACTGTCATAAGCTCAACTTTTGGTTGCTCATGACACATACGTAAAATACGCTCTAGTAAATCATTCCGCATATCCTTGAATGTACCCTTAAAGACTTTAGCATTGTTCATGTGCTCTTTTGGAGCTGCATCTAAAGCTGATGTAAAATTTAGTAGTCCTCTGAATATTCCACAATTGTTACATTCTGCTGTTTCATCATGTCCACGTAAGACAAGTCAAACTCACCGCAGAGCTTAATATTGTCAATTATTTTGGAAAGAACATAATTATTTTTCCTTACGTCATCATTGTGTCTTTCCATTTTCTGTCTGAAAGCTGTGCTAAGCTGTTGTCAAAGACTGATAAATCTAAATAAACATTCTTATGTGCAATGAATTCCTCGTGCTTATTAACATTCTTCGTTAGATGAATTAGATCTGACACACTACATGTCCAGCTTATATCTTCACCCATAGGAAACAGCAAGCACGAAAAAGAAAATAGTGTATTTGTAAAAATGCAGCCGCAAATCCAACTATTTCATTTACACTGAAAGAGCTGCAAAATTTCTTACCTCGGCTTATTTGTGCATATTCTGATCCGAGCTAAAGCATCGACCTACGAGGCTTCACGCTTCTCTTCAAAGCTCAAAACTGACAAACTTGTTTCTAAAAGATATTAAACGCTGTTCATTCTTCTTTGAACACAAACTCCAAGAACAGATGAAAATCATATGAACACTGAAGCATATTAAAAAACTGAATACACTGTTATGCGATCATAAGAAATTATTCCGTTATAATGAAGACACACGTGCTCACAGCTTTGGTTGTGGTGTGAGCTGCAGCCTTTCAGCTCTAGGCAATTCCTGCGTTTCCGTCAGAGTTCGACTCGCATTTCAGCTGGTTTTCCACCAGTGTACGTTCACATATTACTAGTGACGTCTCCTCTAGTCCCTCCCTGTCTAAAGAACACCCTTAAGCTTGCTGACGGAGGCTCAGAAGTGAAAATGAACCTCGGCAGTGCCTGGGCAACGCTTTAGCACGTATGCGTGCTATCTGAACGTATTTCAAAGTTTTTCATACGATAAAAATACTTGGAAAATGAAGATAAAATGATCTAATACGAGAAAGAAATGAGGAATAATTGTTAAATTTATGCCTTTATAATTCGCAAATCTTTTTTTTCCGTTTGTTCATTGAAGTAAGATTCGTCGTTGTTGCCAGAGATTGAGAACAGAAGAAAATAGAAATAGCATAGGAACATGGGGCCACAGAAATGATAAGTTTACCGGGGCCACCACTGTTTAGTGTGCATCATTAATACTCCTCAGCTGAATGCAGTCCGTGAAAGGGGTGAACAGCAAACATTTCAGAAGAAATTTTTCTGCACCGGAACATCTACTGTCAGTTTTGAGAGGCTGGGCTCGGATTTGGGAGTTTTGGGTTTCAAATCAAGCTATCGTAATCCAGATTCTCTACGATTTCCGTAAATGGCTTTGGGCGAATGTTAGAATGGTCCCCTCAGAAAGCTGCTATTGGCTTTCGTCCCCTTCCTTGTCCATTGATCCTATGCTTCATTTTCTATAACCGCGTTGTTGACGAGTTTGAGTTCTGTAACTGAAACTACTTCTGAGATTTCGAATATTACCTAAAACCAAGATTTTGTAACGTTCCATTACGTTACGTCGATACGTTACGCCATTTCCGAGTTAATTAGAATTGAAGTCAGCAAATGCGGTCACTGGAGTAGTAAATTCAAGCAGCCTGCGAGGTACAGTTACTGGCAGTTGTTTTCTTAGCTTATATGATAGCGAGAGACTGTTCAGCCTTTGCCTCGAGTTCGATCCTTGCTAACGTCTCATATCCATTTTTTGTATCACCTTCTTGTTCGGTTTTAAGAACAGAGGCACAGTACAGCGTCAAAATGGTGTCTACTTACGACTCACGTTACAAGCAGCGTGCTGTTACTGATTTCTTGTGTGCAGGAAAAGTAGCAGTGGGGCACATCCATAAACGTTTGTGTGGAGTGTATGGCGGTGCTGCAGTTGATAGGAGTACAGTTGGCGATGGGTAAAGAAAGTTACAGCCTCAGGAAGTACAGAAACAGAGCTCCATGATCAGCCACGCTCGGGACGTCCTGGCACGGCCACTCCTCCAGACATACTGAATCTGAATAAACTCAAGAACCGTTTCCGACGCGTTCTATCGGACAAGAATCCATCAGAAAACTTGCTCCAACACGATAATGCATGCCCACACACAGGTCAGAGAACCCGGGAACACATCGCCAAATTGGGTTGGACATTATTGCCTCATCCACCCTACAGTCCAGACCTGGCACCCTCGGACTTCCATCTCTTTGGGCAGCTTAAAGATTCTCTGCGGGGAACACACTTTGAAAGTGACGAGAGTGTCAGTCATGCAGTGAAAACATGGCTATACCTACAGGACATGAGCTTTCAGCAGCATGGAATACATGCTCTTCCACAACGTTGGCGTACAGCTATAGAACGTGATGAGACTACGTAGAAATGTAGGACATGGACAAGACATATTGATGTAAATTATCATCAAGTTCTGACTCTGAACAATAAATATGTTCTGAGAAAAAAAAGTGTGGGGCATTGCTTATTGAACGAACCTTGTAATTCGGAAATGACGGAACGTATCGAATTTAATTTCTTAACAATTATTTCTCAGGACAACCTACCCTCAGCCGGCCGAAGTGGCCGTGCGGTTAAAGGCGCTGCAGTCTGGAACCGCAAGACCGCTACGGTCGCAGGTTCGAATCCTGCCTCGGGCATGGATGTTTGTGATGTCCTTAGGTTAGTTAGGTTTAACTAGTTCTAAGTTCTAGGGGACTAATGACCTCAGCAGTTGAGTCCCATAGTGCTCAGAGCCTTTTGAGCCAACCTACCCTCCAATACCCTTACAAGCTTTTGTTTTTGACAGAGTTACGTTTTCAGTTTCAAGTAGTTTGCTGCAAGACTCTTAACGTAACTGGGCTCTGCTACAGATAACAGAAAAATCGCAATACGACGGCTATAATTTAAGTTGCACATTGCACTGTCCATACTGTTTAGTGTGCATGATTGCAATCAACACTTGTGACATTGTTAGTTAGGTAAGCCCATCCACCACGGGAAGGTCGTACCACACAGAATGGGAAAAATCGGTTTTAATTGTCCTGATGCCAAAAACTGCATAAAAAGCAAGACGACATCAGTTTTTGTCTTGAGACTTGTGCAAGACGTGCTCGATATGCTGTCTAGTGTTCTCTGGGGCAAGTTAAAATCGAGAAACAGCATGTTTTACAATAATGCGGAGCGTTTCGGGGGTCACGATCAGAATGAAATGCGCAATGCGGCCGTCAATTCAGGTGCGTTCGGAATTGGAGCTCTGAACACAGCGTCTTTCAGATAACCCCACAGGTAGAAGTCACACAGATTACGATCAGGTGATCTGGACGGGCAGGCTGTATGGAAGTTGTGGTGTCACCGCCAGACACCACACTTGCTAGGTGGTAGCCTTTAAATCGGCCGCGGTCCGTTAGTATACGTCGGACCCGCGTGTCGCCACTATCAGTGATTGCAGACCGAGCGCCGCCACACGGCACGTCTAGAGAGACTTCCTAGCACTCGCCCCAGTTGTACAGCCGACTTTGCTAGCCATGGTTCACTGACAAATTACGCTCTCATTTGCCGAGACGATAGTTTTCATAGCCTTCAGCTACGTCATTTGCTACGACCTAGCAAAGCGCCATTACCAGTTACTATTGATGCTGTAAAACATGTACCGTCAAGAGCGATGTTCACCAATTATGGATTAAAGTTAAGTATTCCAGCAGCTACGTACGTTTTTTGTTAGTCTCATTTCCTTGACCTGTTCCAGACCTCACGCCAGCCTGCGTGAGCTAAAACGCGTGCCTTTCGGCTTCCTCTCATAGTGGGTTGGCTGTCTTGCCAATCCACAACAGAAGTAACAGTTGATAATTCTAGTATTTCCATAATTCCTCTGCAGCACCCGCTTCACTTGCTGTGCAACGCCATCCTGCATAAAAATTATGCTACCCACACACCCACGCTGTTGAAGCGTTGGAATGACGTTGGTGTGCAAAAGACTCTCAAAGCGTTTATCGGTGACAGATGGAACAGGTAACGGGATCGACAGGACTCATCTCCTCGAAAAAATACGGCCCTACGATAAATAGTTCCCTCAAACTGCACCACATAGTCATCTTTGCGGTATGAAGTGGTACTGGTTGTTGTGCATGCTGATTTCCTGTTGTCCATATTCTGCAAATCTGCGTATTCACACGTCCTCGGATATGGAAATTGGCTTCGTCTGTCCGCAGAATGTGCCATGACCATTCATTGTCGCGCGGGATTAGCCGAGCGGTCTCAGGCGCGGCACTCATGGACTGTGCGGTTGGTCCCAGCAGAGGTTCGAGTCCTCCCTCGCGCATAGGTGTGTGTGTTTGTCCTTAGGATAATTTAGATTAAGTAGTGTGTAAGCTTAGGGACTGATGACCCTAGTAGTTAAGTCCCATAAGATTTCACACACATTTGAACACTTTTTGAACCATTCAATGCCCACTTCCGTGAGAGCAATAAATTCCAGAGCGAACATTTGTCTTGCTGGTAGGCCAGCAGGAAGCAACTTCTGAACATGGATGATTTTATATGGATAGCATTGCAGGATGTTTCCGTGGGATTTTATTAACCGTGCTCGCAGTTATGTTCAACGTTGGGGCCATTCCCTGTGCAATGCATGTTTGCACTCCAGCGCTAGACCATTCCTGAAATACTATTGCCACATCTTCGACAGACGTCGGATCAAGTGCAGTCCTCCCTCTGCCACATTGCACTTCAAAAGTAGCTGTATTTTCGAATTTTGTAATCGTTTTCTCCAGACCCTTACCAAACATCGGACTAATGCCTTTGCCGCGCGGGATTAGCCGAGTGGTCTGAGGCGCTGCAGTCATGGACTGTGCGGCTGGTCTCGGCGGAGGTTCGTGTCCTCCCTCGGGCATGGGTGTGTGTGTTTGTCCTTAGAATAATTTAGGTTAAGTAGTTTGTAAGCTTAGGAACTGATGACCTTAGCAGTTAAGTCCCATAAGATTTCAAACACATTCCAACATTTGAACTAATGCCTTTTTTCATACTCTTGAGTGCTCGAAACTTCTGCAGGGCTGCTGGTGCACAGTCACCGTTCTTGTAAAAGAGCTTTACTAGCTGACTTCGAACCTTCATGGGGACAGTCATGTTGCACGTCTCGGACACAAACTGAAGAACAGCCTCTAATACTTCCACAGTTAATAAAAATTGGTTAAACGGCAAAACCAATAGCTCAGCATTTATATAGATAAAAAGTAGTAAAGATATAGGAAAGGAAGAGTTGCAGCGTCAGAACGAAAAGTGATAAATCGCTCAGCAACGAAGAAGGACGTAAACAGCGGGCGTTACGTGGTGAAAACAAATCAACTGATAAAATAGTAAGTCTGTAATTAAGCATAAAACCACGTAACACTGCAATCTGCATATAAACGCAGATCATCATCTGTACAAAAACGTATGTATCTGCAGTGAAGTGGCAAGATAATAAGCCAGTTAAAGTTTTGTCAACTGCTCACCACCTGAAAGGTATAAGATTCGTCACAAGAAAAAATGGAGACGGTACAGCCCCAGCTTCAGCCATAGCGGAGTACACAGTTGTGATGGGAGCTGTAGAATGGTTCCACCAGCGAAGAGAAAGATATGCTATTGGCAGCAGGTCACTCAAATGGTGGCCTTGCCGTTCTTATTTTCTTTTCGACGTTGCAATAGTAAGCAATTTCATCATGTGGAACTGCAATAATGGAGGAAAATGTGACCAACTTTCTTTTCACCTTGCTCTTGTAAGCTAACTTTCAACGGGGAGAAATATAAAGAGAAGGGAAGGCAAAAATTCAAAGTAAGAAATGAACAAGGAGCTTGTGGAGTTTTCCGATTATCAAATAAAAGGAAATAAAATAAGATTACAGCACCTAATAAAATATACAAATGTAAAAATTTAGACATAGATATGAACAAAAGACACAACCAGAAACTCTGTACACACGCTGATCATATAACAAAACCGCGAAACGAGTTCCAAAGTGTTTTATCAATAAATATTTGCACAAATCTGTATATTTCTATTTTCTGTTCTTCAGAGAAGCGGCTGCGAAGGGCATCTGACTCCAGAGAAGCGGCGTATTATCGAGCTCTGGGGCTTACAACCTCGGTTCTACACTCCTGGAAATTGAAATAAGAACACCGTGAATTCATTGTCCCAGGAAGGGGAAACTTTATTGACACATTCCTGGGGTCAGATACATCACATGATCACACTGACAGAACCACAGGCACATAGACACAGGCAACAGAGCATGCACAATGTCGGCACTAGTACAGTGTATATCCACCTTTCGCAGCAATGCAGGCTGCTATTCTCCCATGGAGACGATCGTAGAGATGCTGGATGTAGTCCTGTGGAACGGCTTGCCATGCCATTTCCACCTGGCGCCTCAGTTGGACCAGCGTTCGTGCTGGACGTGCAGACCGCGTGAGATGACGCTTCATCCAGTCCCAAACATGCTCAATGGGGGACAGATCCGGAGATCTTGCTGGCCAGGGTAGTTGACTTACACCTTCTAGAGCACGTTGGGTGGCACGGGATACATGAGGACGTGCATTGTCCTGTTGGAACAGCAAGTTCCCTTACCGGTCTAGGAATGGTAGAACGATGGGTTCGATGACGGTTTGGATGTACCGTGCACTATTCAGTGTCCCCTCGACGATCACCAGTGGTGTACGGCCAGTGTAGGAGATCGCTCCCCACACCATGATGCCGGGTGTTGGCCCTGTGTGCCTCGGTCATATGCAGTCCTGATTGTGGCGCTCACCTGCACGGCGCCAAACACGTATACGACCATCATTGGCACCAAGGCAGAAGCGACTCTCATCGCTGAAGACGACACGTCTCCATTCGTCCCTCCACTCACGCCTGTCGCGACACCACTGGAGGCGGGCTGCACGATGTTGGGGCGTGAGCGGAAGACGGCCTAACGGTGTGCGGGACCGTAGCCCAGCTTCATGGAGACGGTTGCGAATGGTCCTCGCCGATACCCCAGGAGCAACAGTGTCCCTAATTTGCTGGGATGTGGCGGTGCGGTCCCCTACGGCACTGCGTAGGATCCTACGGTCTTGGCGTGCATCCGTGTGTCGCTGCGGTCCGGTCCCAGGTGGACGGGCACGTGCACCTTCCGCCGACCACTGGCGACAACATCGATGTACTGTGGAGACCGCACGCCCCACGTGTTGAGCAATTCGGCGGTACGTCCACCCGGCCTCCCGCATGCCCACTATACGCCCTCGCTCAAAGTCCGTCAACTGCACATACGGTTCACGTCCACGCTGTCGCGGCATGCTACCAGTGTTAAAGACTGCGATGGAGCTCCGTATGCCACGGCAAACTGGCTGACACTGACGGCGGCGGTGCACAAATGCTGCGCAGCTAGCGCCATTCGACGGCCAACACCGCGGTTCCTGGTGTGTCCGCTGTGCCGTGCGTGTGATCATTGCTTGTACAGCCCTCTCGCAGTGTCCGGAGCAAGTATGGTGGGTCTGACACACCGGTGTCAATGTGTTCTTTTTTCCATTTCCAGGAGTGTATTACCGGGAAGGATTTGACCAGCACACACTAGTTTGAACAACCAAGCAACATGGAATGTCGTCACAGAAAGGACACTACCCCAGGTAGTACCTCTTTGGGGGAATCTACCACTCTTAGGAGTGCAATCAAGCCTATGGATTCTGGGGAGCCTGAACCTAGATGCTTTGAAGACACGACTACACATGCAAAATTCAAGACAAAACAGAACTACTATTTTGGGACTTTGAACGTCAATTCTCTATCGAAAGTTGGGAGGCACAAAGAGTTGACGATTATGATGGACAAACAGAACATAATAATCTTGGACATTCAAGAAACTACATACTTAGATGAGGATACAATGGCCATTGAAGGTTACAGGATTTATAAAGGTAAAAGGGCAGTCAAAATAGTTAAGAACATGCCTGTACTTGGCACAGCTTTTGTTGTTCATAAGGAGGTTGTCAGTTCAATCGTGGAGTTCTTCAGCCCTTCTGAGAGGCTTTCTATCCTAACTCTCAGCTGTGGTATCAAAGGACACACACTGATCAATGAAGACAACAGACGAATTCCTAGAAAGTTGAACAGTTTTGGGACCTTCTTGAAGAACAATTAGAGAATATACCATCTAAGAACATAAAGATCCTACTAGCTGACTTTAACGCTCAGCTGGGAACAGAACCGCAATTCAGATCAACAATTGGAAAGTATCCTGCTCACAAGATGACTAACAGAAATGGTATAAGACTCGTCAATCTGTGTCGATCCTTCAACCTTCAGGTAATGTCAAGATTTTACAGACACAAGCCAAGTAAACAGAAGTCTTGTCGATCACTGGGCAATGTGTGTGGAGAGAAACAGATTGATCATGTAGCAATCTCTAAGAGAGTAATTAAGATCAAAATGAATTTCATCCCTCTCAATAAGGCCGTGAAAACCGGAAATAAAATTCATAAATATGACGTTGCGAAGCTCAAAATCAGTCAAAACGTATGAGAACAATACCACCAGCAACTGACATTTGAATCCCATAAATGGACGGATATCGCCTCCAAGATCCAACAAGCAGCTAATACTGCAATCCTGACAGCTAAAACGAGAAAGCATAGGTGGTGGAATGAGGTTTGTGATGAGGTGGTGGCCAAAGAACAAATACATGGACAAAATGGAACTCGACCAGGAGACCTGAAGATTTTGATGTATTCCGTGAAGTTCTAAAATATGCAGCCAGAACTCTACGAAGGGCTAAGCGATTGTATGAGAAACAGTAGTTAGAACAGATCGATCAGGATTTCAGGAAAAAACAATGCCAGAGACTTCTATCAGACGTTCAAATCGAATCTGAAAGGATACCAAGCCCCTAGTCTTTGTTTTAGAGACGAAAATGGAAAGCTCGGCCTCACCAACAAAGAAAACTGCACGGTCATGTCTCGTTATTTTGAAAACCTACTTAATTGTGTTGAACCGAAAGCAAGATTCTCTGTATGTGCCCCGATCGACAAACTACCCAACTCATCTCCACGTAGTAAAGAGGAGATCAAAGAGATCATCAACAACCTTAAGAATGATAAGGCAGCTGGAGAGGATTCAATAGCGGCGGAACTACTGAAGCTGGCAAATAATGAAACTCTAGATGTACTAGTCCAATTTTTTGAGGAGACCTGGAGAACTGGGATGATACCAACTGAGTGGCAGTCAGCTTTAATCCATTCTCTACACAAATAAGGCGATAAAAAGAATGTCAATAACTATAAGGGCATCTCATTAATATCTATTCCATATAAGATTCACTCCAAAGCGATACAGAACATCTTGACCAACTGATTGGGGAATATCAATTTATTTTTTGAAAGGGCCGTTCTTGCCCAGAACAGATCTTAAACCTGAAGAACATCATCAGGTATAAAAAAACTGGAGGAAATAACTACGTGGTCGTGTTTGTTTATTTTCAGAAGGTATATGACTCCATCGACCGTCAGGCATTAATGAATATTTTGCAACAGTTTGGGGTGGATGGCACATCAAGAAAGCTAATCAAACGAAGTCTCACTAACACAGTGTCAAAAGTAAAATTTATGGGTGAGATATCAGAACCCTCTACAGTCAGAACAGGCGTAAGACAAGGAGATGGACTATCCCCACTCCTTTGCAACTGCGTCTTGAAAAAGGTCATTCGAGAGTGGAGAAAGTTGTTAGCCCAAGAATAAACAAATGAAGAGTGGTTCAGGCTTGGTTCTAAGAGCAAACGGGTGTACAATGACTGCTTGGTCTTTGCAGATGACCTGGCCATTTTTGCAAACAACATAGAATCAGCAATCAACAAGATCAATAGGCTATGAGAAATTGCTGAAAAAGTTGGACTCCAGATCTCTAGTCAAAAGATAAAATATACGACGAACATCTGTGATGGACGTGAATGGATGATCACCATTCTGGGAAAAATCGGGCGAGTTAAGAATTTCAGGTATCTCGGTGAAGTCATCCATGAGAATGGATTAGAAGAAGAAGCAATTAATGTCAGGATGAGGAAGTTAGAATAAGCATACCAACTGACAAATAATACCTATAACAAAAAGTCTATGAGAGTAGGGGCCAAGTTCCGACATTATAATACAGTTGTAAAACCTGAGGGCTTATATGCGTCCGAAACTTTGACCATGAATAGACAAGGTCAAACTGAGCGGCTGGAAAAACGAGTGTGTAGGATCCTAAGGAAAATCCTAGGGTTTACGGACAATGGCGAATGAGAGGAAATGAGGACTTGTACAGCAAGACAGAACCTATCACAGCATCCATTAAGTAGAGACGATTGTTATTTTACGGTCATCTCATGAGAATGGACGGTGACCGACTAACAAAAAGAATATGGAGTTTCATCCAATCTAAGAAAACAAGGTCAAGATGATTCAAAGAATGTGAAAAAGATCTTAGGCAGATTGGTATCTCAGAGAGAAAAATTCCTGACAGGAACAAAGATAAAAAAGTAAAATAAAAGAATTTTCTGGAAAACAGTGTAAAAAAGACAATAAATTCTTTACTGAGTTTATCTATTGCAGACAGCAAAAAAATTACATAAAACCGCTCAAGTTCTAGCGCTTCCATATCGCTACGAGCTCAGGAAAATAAATATGTATTTGGTATGTACATGTCCCGCTGCTCACGAAAGGGTTAACGTTTTAGAAGCATACGCTATTGGATGTCGTCTGTCATATGTCTTCTTGTGTTACAGTACGGTACTAATGAATTACCATGACGCACCCACAACTCCTATAAGTGATCTACCACTATTTTTTATGTCATGCATTGATGTATCCAAGTCTCCCTTTCAGCGTGGTGTAAGCTGTGTCGAACTCGTGTAGCCACATTTGTGCAAAACCGTTCCGTCTCAGTTTGTTGAGGGAACGCTTTATTAGCGTGTTTCGCATATAAATTTGATGCAGTAGCTGACTCTTACTCAGGAACACATCCAGTTCTGTTATACCGATTAGACTGGAAATCCTCTTCAGTTGTCAATGATATATCTTTTATTGCACGACTGGTTTCGGAGACTTATACACTGAAGCGCCAAAGAAACTGGTATAGGCATACGTATTCAAATACAGAGATATGTAAACAGGCAGAATATGGCGCTGCGGTCGGCAACGCCTATGTATCACATACCTGACGCAGTTGCTAGATCGGTTACTGCTGCTACAGTGGTAGGTTATCAAGATTTAAGTGAGTTTGAACGTGGTGTTACAGTCGGCGCCCGAGCGATGGGACTCAGCATATCTGAGGCAGCGATTAAGCGGGGACTTCCCGTATCACCATTTTACGACTGTACTGTGAATATCAGGAATTCAGTAAAACATCAAATCTCCGACATCGCTGCTACCGGAAAAAGCTCCTCCAAGAACGGGACCAAAGACTACTGAAGAGAATCGTTCAACGTGACAGAAGTGCAACGCTTTCGCAAATTGCTGCATATTTCAATGCTGGGCCATCAACAAGTGTCACCTTGCGAACAATTCTATGAAACACCATCGATATGAGCTTTCAGAGCCGAAGGCCCACTTGTATACCCTTGATGACTGCACAACAAAGTTTTACGCCTCGCCTGGGCCCATCAACACCGACATTGGACTGCTGACGACTGGAAACATGTTGCCTGGTCGGACAAGTCTCGTTTCAAATTGCATCAAGCGGATGACGTTTATGGGTATAGAGATAACCTCATGCATCCATGGACCCTTAATGTCAGCAGAGTACTGTTAAAGCTGGTGGAGGCTCTGTAATGGTGTGGGGTTGTGCAGTTGGAGTGATGTGGGACCCCTGATACGTCTAGATATGATTCTGAGAGATGACACGTACGTAAGCATCCTGCCTGATCACCTGTATCCATTCATGTACATTGTGGATTCGGACGAACTTCGGCAATTCCATCAGGACAGTGCGACACCCCACACGTCCAGAATTGCTACAGAGCGGCTCCAGGAACACTCTTCTGAGTTTAAACACTTCCGCTGGCCACCAAACTCCCCAGACATAAACATTATTGAACATAAAAATGGCTCTGAGCACTATGGGACTTAACATCTTAGGTCATCAGTCCCCTAGAACTTAGAACTAATTAAACCTAACTAACCTAAGGACATCACACATATCCATGCCCGAGGCAGGATTCGAGCCTGCGACCGTAGCAGTCCCGCGGTTCCAGACTGCAGCGCCAGAACCGCACGGCCACCACGGCCGGCTGTTGAACATATCTGGGCTGCCTTGCAACGTGCAATCTAGAAGAGATGTCCATCCCCGCATACTCTTACTGATTTACGGACAGCCCTGCGGGATTCGTGGTGTCAATTCCTTTCTGCACTACTTCAGACATTAGACGAGTCCATGCCACGATATTAGGCAGGTGTGCCAGTTTCTTTGGCTCTTCAGTGTAGCTCCATCATCGGGTTCCTCGACAAGGTGACGGCCTTAACATTACAAGAAAGACCAACATGCACTAGAAGGTGAAGACAGCCACCTTTTTTAGATTGAAGTCAGCTGATAGGTATTCCTGCTTAAGGAAAGTCTCTCTAACAAAGGAACCACTTTTGACAAAGCTTAGGTATCCGAGTAATGAGGGAATTAGTATATTTCATCAAAATATACAAGGTATTAGAGATAAAGTTAGTGAACTGCTTATAGATGTTGACTCTGAAATTATTGGTATATCTGAACACTTCTTAAATAAGGAGATAATTCAGAGGCTTCCTTTACCAGGATACAGGTTGGCTGGCAGCTTTTCTAGGAGCTCTTTGCGGTGTGGGGGAGTAGCCATGTATCTACATCTACATCTACATTCATACTCCACGAGCCACCCAACGGTGTGTGGCGGAGGGCACTTTACGTGCCACTGTCATTACCTCCCTTTTCTGTTCCAGTCGCGTATGGTTCGCGGGAAGAACGACTGTCGGAAAGCCTCCGTGCGCGATCGAATCTCTCTAATTTTACATTCGTGATCTCCTCGGGAGGTATAGGTAGGGGGAAGCAATATATTCGATACCTCATCCAGAAACGCACCCTCTCGAAACCTGGCGAGCAAGCTACACCGCGATGCAGAGCGCCTCTCTTGCAGAGTCTGCCACTTGAGTTTGCTAAACATCTCCGTAACGCTATCACGCTTAGCAAATAACCCTGTGCAAAACGCGCCGCTCTTCTTTGGATCTTCTCTATCTCCTCCGTCAACCCGACCTGGTACGGATCCCACACTGATGAGCAATACTCAAGTACAGGTCGGACGAGTGTTTTGTAAGCCACCTCCTTTGTTGATGGACTACATTTTCTAAGGACTCTCCCAATGAATCTCAACCTGGTACCCGCCTTACCAACAATTAATTTTATATGATCATTCCACTTCAAATCGTTCCGTACGCATACTCCCAGATATTTTACAGAAGTAACTGCTACCAGTGTTTGTTCCGCTATCACATAATCATACAATAAGGGATCCTTCTTTCTATGTATTCGCAATACATTGCATTTGTCTATGTTATGGGACAGTTGCCACTCCCTGCATCAAGTGCCTACCCGCTGTAGATCTTCCTGCATTTCGCTACAATTTTCTAGTGCTGTAACTTCTCTGTATACTACAGCATCATCCGCGAAAAGCCGCATGGAACTTCCGACACTATCTACTAGGTCATTCATATACACTCCTGGAAATGGAAAAAAGAACACATTGACACCGGTGTGTCAGACCCACCATACTTGCTCCAGACACAGCGAGAGGGCTGTACAAGCAATGATCACACGCACGGCACAGCGGACACACCAGGAACCGCGGTGTTGGCCGTCGAATGGCGCTAGCTGCGCAGCATTTGTGCACCGCCGCCGTCAGTGTCAGCCAGTTTGCCGTGGCATACGGAGCTCCATCGCAGTCTTTAACACTGGTAGCATGCCGCGACAGCGTGGACGTGAACCGTATGTGCAGTTGACGGACTTTGAGCGAGGGCGTATAGTGGGCATGCGGGAGGCCGGGTGGACGTACCGCCGAATTGCTCAACACGTGGGGCGTGAGGTGTTCACAGTACATCGATGTTGTCGCCAGTGGTCGGCGGAAGGTGCACGTTCCCGTCCACCTGGGACCGGACCGCAGCGACGCACGGATGCACGCCAAGACCGTAGGATTCTACGCAGTGCCGTAGGGGACCGCACCGCCACTTCCCAGCAAATTAGGGACACTGTTGCTCCTGGGGTATCGGCGAGGACCATTCGCAACCGTCTCCATGAAACTGGGCTACGGTCCCGCACACCGTTAGGCCGTCTTCCGCTCACGCCCCAACATCGTGCAGCCCGCCTCCAGTGGTGTCGCGACAGGCGTGAATGGAGGGACGAATGGAGACGTGTCGTCTTCAGCGATGAGAGTCGCTTCTGCCTTGGTGCCAATGATGGTCGAATGCGTGTTTGGCGCCGTGCAGGTGAGCGCCACAATCAGGACTGCATACGACCGAGGCACACAGGGCCAACACCCGGCATCATGGTGTGGGGAGCGATCTCCTACACTGGCCGTACACCACTGGTGATCGTCGAGGGGACACTGAATAGTGCACGGTACATCCAAACCGTCATCGAACCCATCGTTCTACCATTCCTAGACCGGCAAGGGAACTTGCTGTTCCAACAGGACAATGCACGTCCGCATGTATCCCGTGCCACCCAACGTGCTCTAGAAGGTGTAAGTCAACTACCCTGGCCAGCAAGATCTCCGGATCTGTCCCCCATTGAGCATGTTTGGGACTGGATGAAGCATCGTCTCACGCGGTCTGCACGTCCAGCACGAACGCTGGTCCAACTGAGGCGCCAGGTGGAAATGGCATGGCAAGCCGTTCCACAGGACTACATCCAGCATCTCTACGATCGTCTCCATGGGAGAATAGCAGCCTGCATTGCTGCGAAAGGTGGATATACACTGTACTAGTGCCGACATTGTGCATGCTCTGTTGCCTGTGTCTATGTGCCTGTGGTTCTGTCAGTGTGATCATGTGATGTATCTGACCCCAGGAATGTGTCAATAAAGTTTCCCCTTCCTGGGACAATAAATTCACGGTGTTCTTATTTCAATTTCCAGGAGTGTATATTGTGAAAAGCAATGGTCCCATAGCACTCCCCTGTGGCACGCCAGAGGTTACTTTAACGTCTGTAGACGTCTCTCCATTGATAACAACATGCTGCGTTGTGTTTGCTAAAAACTCTTCAATCCAGCCACACAGCTGGTCTGATATTCCGTAGGCTCTTACTTTGTTTATCAGGCGACAGTGCGGAACTGTATCGAACGCCTTCTGGAAGTCAAGGAAAATAGCATCTAATTGGGAGCCTGTATCTAATATTTTCTGGGTCTCATGAACAAATAAAGCGAGTTGGGTCTCACACGATCGCTGTTTCCGGAATCCATGTTGGTTCCCACAGAGTAGATTCTCGGTTTCCAAAAACGACATGATACGCGAGCAAAAAACATGCTCTAAAATTCTACAACAGATCGACGTCAGAGATATAGGTCTATAGTTTTGCGCATCTGCTCGACGACCCTTCTTGAAGACTGGGACTACCTGTGCTCTTTTCCAATCATTTGGAACCTTCCGTTCCTCTAGAGACTTGCAGTACACGGCTGTTAGAAGGGGGGCAAGTTGTTTCGCGTACTCTGTGTAGAGTCGAATTGGTATCCCGCCAGGTCCAGTGGACTTTCCTCTGTTGAGTGATTCCAGTTGCTTTTCTATTCTCTGGACACTTATTTCGATTTCGTTTGTGCGAGGATTTAGAGAAGGAACTGCAGTGCGGTCTCCCTCTGTGAAACAGCTTTGGAAAAACGTGTTTAGTATTTCAGCTTTACGCGTGTCATCCTCTGTTTCAATGCCATCATCATCCCGGAGTGTCTGGATATGCTGTTTCGAGCCACTTACTGATTTAACGTAAGACCAGAACTTGCTAGGATTTTCTGTCAGGTCGGTACATAGAATTTTACTTTCGAATTCACTGAACGCTTCACGCATAGCCCTCCTTACGCTAACTTTGACATCGTTTAGCTTCTGTTTGTCTGAGAGGTTTTGGCTGCGTTTAAACTTGGAGTGAAGCTCTCTTTGCTTTTGCAGTAGTTACCTAACTTTGTTGTTGAACCACGGTGGGTTTCTCCCGTCCCTCACAGTTTTACTCGGCACGTACCTGTCTAAAACGCATTTTACGATTGCCTTGAACTTTTTCCATAAACACTCAACATTCTCAGTGTCGGAACAGAAATTTTCGTTTTGATCTGTTAGGTAGTCTGAAATCTGCCTTCTATTACTCTTGCTAAACAGATAAATCTTCCTCCCTTTTTTAATATTCATGTTAACTTCCATATTCAGGGATGCTGCAACGGCCTTATGATCACTGATTCCCTGTTCTGCACTTACAGAGTCGAAAAGTTCGGGTCTGTTTGTTATCAGTAGGTCCAAGATGTTATCTCCACGAGTCGGTTCTCTGTTTAATTGCTCGAGGTAATTTTCGGATAGTGCACTCAGTATAATGTCACTCGATGCTCTGTCCCTATCACCCGTCCTAAACATCTGAGTGTCCCAGTCTATATCTGGTAAATTGAAATCTCCACCTAAGACTATAACATGCTGAGAAAATTTATGTGAAATGTATTCCAAATTTTCTCTCAGTTGTTCTGCCACTAATGCTGCTGAGTCGGGAGGTCGGTAAAAGGAGCCAACTATTAACCTAGCTCGGTTGTTGAGTGTAACCTCCACCCATAATAATTCACAGGAACTATCCACTTCTACTTCACTACAGGATAAACTACTAACAGCGTCAAACACGCCACCACCGGTTGCATGCAACCTATCCTTTCTAAACACCGTCTGTGCCTTTGTAAAAATTTCGGCAGAATTTATCTCTGGCTTAAGCCAGCTTTCTGTACCTATAACGATTTCAGCTTCGGCATCCCATTTGAGTCAATTGATGTTTCAAAGTACTGCACTGAAAAGGTGTTTGAATGTTGTGCAGGTGTGGTTAAATTTAATGGAGCTAAACTTCTAACTGTTGTTATTTGTAGATCCCCAGACTCCGATTTCACAACATTTTTGCTAAAGCTAGAGGAGGTTCTTGGTTCACTTAATAGGTAATACAAAAAGTTAGCTATATGTGGTGACTTCAACATTAATTGTATAAGTGATTGTGCAAGGAAAAGGATGCTGGTAGACCTCCTTAATTCATATAATCTTATGCAAACCGTATTCTTTCCAACGAGAGTGCAAGGGAACAGTAGAACAACCATAGACAACATTTTTGTTCACTCCTCATTACTAGAAGGGCATTCTGTTAGCAAAAAGGTGAATGGCCTTTCAGATCATGATGCACAAATTTTAACTCTAAAAGATTTTTGTGCTGCAACACATGTTAAACATAGTTACCAATTGTTTAGGAAAGCTGATCCGGTTGCTGTAGAGACCTTTGTAAACCCTATCAAGGAACAAGAGTGGCAAGATGTTTATAGCGCTGATACAGTAGATGATAAATATAATGCTTTTCTCAAGACTTTTCTCGTGCTCTTTGAAAGTTGCTTTCCGTTAGAACGTTCAAAACAGGGTACTAGCACAAACAGGCAGCCTGGGTGCCTGACTAGAGAGATAAGAATATCTTGTAGAACAAAGTGGCAATTATATCAAAGCGTTAGAAACAGGCAAAATCTAAATGCAGCAGCCCATTACAAACAGTATTGTAAGGTGCTTAAAAATGTTATTAGGAAGGCAAAAAGTATGTGGTATGCAGACAGAATAGCTAAGTCTCAGGATAAAATTAAAACCATATGGTCAGTCGTAAAGGAAGTGGCTGGTCTACAGCGACAGGTTGAGGATATAGAATCAGTGCGTAATGGGAATGTCCGTGTTACTGATAAGTCGCATATATGTACAGTATTTAATAATCACTTTCTGAATATAGCAGGTGAACTAAATAGAAACCTAGTCCCAACAGAGAATCATATAGCGCTCTTAGAAAAAAGTGTTCCGTGACTGTTACCTGAAATGCTCCTCCATGATACTGACAAGAGGGATATTGAGTTAATAATTAAATCACTAAAGAACAAGAACTCTCATGGATATGACAGGGTATCTAGCAGAATACTGAAGTATTGTTCTATGTATGTTAGCCCAGTACTTAGCCATATCTGTAACTTTTCCTTTACGAGTTGTCGGTTTCCTGACCGATTAAAGTACTCGGTAGTGAAGCCACTTTATAAAAAGGGAGACAGGGATAATGTTGACAATTATAGACCTATTTCTATGCCATCGGTGTTTGCTAAAGTTATCGAGAGGGTTTTATATACAAGGTTACTGGAGCATTTAAATTCACGTAATTTCCTGTCAAATGTACAGTTTGGTTTTAGAAATGGTTTAACAACTGAAAATGCTATATTCTCTTTCCTCTGTGAGGTTTTGGACAGATTAAATAAAAGGTTGCGAACGCTAGGTGTTTTCTTTGATTTAACGAAGGCTTTTGACTGTGTTGACCACAAAATATTACTGCAGAAGTTGGACCATTATGGAGTAAGGGGAATAGCTTACAATTGGTTCGCCTCTTACTTTAAGAACAGAAAGCAGAAGGTAATTCGCCGCAATATTGAGAGTGGTAGTGATGTTTAGTCCCAATGGGGCACTGTTAAGTGGGGCGTTCTCTAAGGGTCGGTGCTGGGGCCACTGCTGTTTCTTATTTATATAAATGATATGCCTTCTAGTATTACAGGTGATTCAAAAATATTTCTGTTTGCTGATGACACCAGCTTGGTAGTGAAGGATCTTGTGTGTAATATTGAAACAGTATCAAATAATGTAGTTCATGAAATAAGTTCGTGGCTTCATCATCATCATCATCGTCATCAGCCAATTCAATCATTAGATGATGTGGCCTCTTCGAGTCGTGGATTCAGGTAGGCTTTCAGAAGTCTTCTCCAAGTGGGACGGTCTTGGGCAGTTCTCTGCCAGGTGTTACCAGCGATCTTCTTGATGTCTTTGTCCCATCGGTCTGGTGGTCTTCCTCTAGGCCTGCGGTGCTCTCTCGGACTCCACTCCAGTACTAGCTTCGTCCATCTGTTGTCTTTTCTTCTTGCAACGTGGCCAGCCCACTGCCATTTCAAGGAACCTACTCTCTCTAAGATGTCATTTACCTTCGTCACAGACCGGATGTCATCTGCCCTTTTCCCGTCCTTTCTTATGGAAAATAATTTGATGCTAAATCACAGTAAGACTCCGTTTTTACAGATTCTAACTCACAATTAAACAAGAACCGATATTTTGATCAGACAGAATGGGCATATTATAAGCGAGACGGAACAGTTCAAGTTCCTAGGCGTTCGGATAGATAGTAAGCTGTTGCGGAAAGCCCATGTCCAGGATCTTGTTCAGAAACTAAATGCTGCTTTATTTACCATTAGAACAGTATCTGAAATAAGTGACAGTTCAACACGAAAAGTAGTCTACTTCGCATATTTTCATACGCTTATGTCGTATGGTATTATTTTTTGGGGTAACTCTCCTGATTCAAAAAGGGTATTTTTGGCTCAAAAACGGGCTGTTCGAGCTATATGTGGTGTAAGTTCGAGAACCTCTTGTCGACCCCTATACAATATTCTGGGAATTCTGACATTGCCCTCTCAGTTTATATTTTCTTTAATGTCGTTTGTTGTTAGCAATATTAGCCTATTCCCAAGAGTTAGCATCTTTCACTCAGTTAATACTAGGCAGAAATCAAATCTGCATGTGGAATGCACTTCCTTGACTCTTGTGCAGAAAGGAGTGCAGTATTCTGCTGCATCCATTTTCAATAAGCTACCACAATAACTCAAAAATCTTAGCAGTAGCCCAAACTCTTTTGAGTCTAAACTGAAGAGTTTCCTCATGACTCACTCCTTCTATTCTGTCGAGGAGCTCCTGGAAGAGCTAAAAAATTAAGCAAATTCCAGTGTTACATTGATGTTTTTCATTATTTAAACTTACAACTTGTCGCCTGAATATGTTTTTTGTATTTCATTTTATCTGTTTCTACTATCGTGTTATAATTTCATGTATTGACTTCACCTCAATTTGGTCCCACGGAACAATAAATAAATAAATAAAATAAATAAACCAGTATTACATCATTCTCATCTGAGAGTTTCTTGAGTCGGTTACTCTAGAAATCCTTGAAATAGACGGGCATACTACAAATGTTCAAGTGATAATATGTTGTACTTAAACAAAATGCCCATGGTTTTCAATACTAAATAGGTGCTCCAGGAAAACTCTCGGTGAGGTGGTTGCTATGTGCATCTGAATCAATAGAAATCAATATATGTTGATGAGTATTGAATGCTTTCAAGTCGATACCAGCTTTAGCTAGCAGACAACTTAGCATTTAACGCACAGCCGCCGCAGAGACTGAACCAAAGTCACTTACTTAGGCGGCCAATACAACAGGCCGCCCCTCAGAATTCTTAATTCATCCATATGCACGATCTGCCGACACTGCAGGGTGCGCAGGCGTGTGGAGGAAATGCTGCCGTTCTTCACAAGCCGTTACAGAGCTGTATCTGACTGCGGCGTTGTGGTGAACGAAGCACAAGGTGTATACGGAATTTCGAGTTCGAGACCACCCTGATGCCCTTCTTCTTTGTTTCTATTTGGTTATATTTCGTGTGTATGCTTCAGTTCTGTCTGAAGTAGCCCCAAAGGTGATTTTCTTCGCTGTCTAACACATCAGTAATAGTTTAAACTTCTAGAGACAATTCCGCCAAACAGCTCGTGGCTATGTCAGGATCAGAATAGTTCACGCTCGACAGTTTCCTCGCCCTATAATGGCCCCCAGCCACCAGCTACCGGCCATACACCACCTGTCGCCTAACGCCAGGAGGTATCCGACAAGGCGAACGCCGCATGGCGCTATGATTGTATTGTCAACTGTCATTTTCTTATATGCAGCTCTAATATTTGTCTTGGTGCTACATTCCGGACTTCGCATGCTTGAAACTTATGAACGTCGTTCAAGAGTTGTAAAATTGAGTCACAAGTGGAAAAAGGTCTGACATTTGAGATATATTATCCGATATGGGTTTAATAGATGGTTGGAGGCAACAGAGGCAGCTTCGTATTGTATGTAGGATGAGTGCTTTTGGGAAAACAAGTCGGAAAAGGGGTTTCTTTTTTCAAGAAAGATCGTTCTGGCATGACTGATATTCCACACTCAGGAACTTTTTTTAACAGGCATATGTGATGAACTACGGCTCAGCCGTAACAAAAGACGTATACTATAGCAAAGGGCAGTCTGAAGATAATATTTTGCATCTGGTGACTCAAAAAGAATGTTGTACACTACAAATTCCTCCCCAGATACAAGTAAATGTTTAGTAGGCATAGTACCATAATCCAGCTCCAGTCCTGGAAGTCCGTCGACCCCATCACTCACTCGCCAAATATTTTCTGGGTAGCATTTTACGTATAATTGTTTTTTTGAAACAATACTAGTGATTTGGGTTCATTTGACTTGCTACCTTTGTAATAACACTTTAATGGCATCATTTCCAGATTCATTGTTTTGTGATGTGCCTAGTTCAAGTCAAATACATGTGAATCAGAGTTTAGCGCCTACATACTCAAATAAGTAATGGTCAGAATGAAACTTCCTAGCAGATTAAAACTGTATGCCGGACTGAGACTCGAACTCTGGACCTTTGCCATTCGCGGGCAAGTGCTCTACCAACTGAAGGTTCGCAGGAGAGCTTCTGTAAAGTTTTGAAGGTGGGAGACGAGGTACTGGCAGAAGTAAAGCTGTGAGGACGGGGCGTGAGTCGTGCTTGGGTAGTTCAGTTGGTAGAGCACTTGCCCGCGAGAGGCAAAGGTCCGGACTTCGAGTTTCGGTCCGGCACACAGTTTTAATCTGCCAGGAAGTTTCATATCAGCGCACACTCCGCTGCAGAGTGAAAATCTCATTCACAATGGTCATCAGTATGTTTCAGAGCCGTGGAAGCAGCAGTGCAGAGAGCTTATTACTTAACTAACTGTAACATATAAAACATGTGTAGGGACTGTCATTTTAGTTGCATAGCAGACAGTAATATGTATTAAGTAATTATAATGCAGAATTAGTGTAATTACAACAAGAACGAACTCGCTAATGAGACAGCTGCTTCGTTTACTTAGTTGAACAGACTGACAGGTGTTTCCCTTCAAATGTTAGGAGTTTTTGGTCCCATTCTCTGCTTTTTCTTGAGGAAACGTGAGTTGGTGTAGCAAGGCAGGTGTTCCTAGTCGCATATCAGTGTATAGTGTATGCTTTCTCGTGGAGCAGGATGTAGTAAGTAGCGCTTAATCAGAGTTATTGCTCACAAGAAGCGCCGACGCCCTCACGCTATCATTACTCAGATAGCCAGCGCTAGAGTACGTGCATCACGACTAACGTCATCCAAACCATGTGGACAGCTTAACACCACTCCATCCACTGAGCACCCGTACCATTCTGATCATACACTTGTTACTACCCTTTACCCACAACAATTACAATATAACTGCCCCTGATGCTTAGCATAGAAAAGTTCATTCTTCTACAAGAAACGATATGCACAAGTCCATAAAAAATTATCTGCTAGCTGTAGTTATGCATGAAGGGAAACAGCCCGTCGGACGAAAGAAAGGAGAACGTTTTGGCAACGTTTCTGACTGGGACTACGATAAAATCTCGTGTCGTACCGCGCTTCAGAACCCTAAAATTTTTGTTTCTCACTTCATACTAATACATGTGCTATGACATGAGAAGAGGAAATGAATTACATACTTCTGAGAAAAATTGTTTACTTGTGTACTACTACCGACTGCAGTAAGTGCAGTAGTTCTTTTGAGTGCGCTGCATAAATTTTGGTATCACCTCCATCTTACTTTTTCTTGGGATCAGAAGCGAATGGGCAGTCTGGTACTGGTTAATATTCTGATGACTAATGAGGTGATATTGGTTTCACTCGCCCCATCGAATCTGTGAACAGAGTTTCATATTGACTACTTGATGAATGTTCAGATAGTGGAGTCAAGATGACGTCTTTCTCTTTATGTCGAAGTATTTGCTGCAGTGTCGGTCGGTCAGCCATGATAAGCAAATCGGGCATTGTTTATTGCTGCACTTGTCTCGAATCACGACCTCAAGAACGCACTGTCTGTGCTAATTATGTTTTAGACGTATCACATCCTCGAAGAATTTAGTTAAGGTAACATTTAGGACACAGGGTGAGTAAGAATGAAGTTTGTAACTTGCCATTGCGTTAAATTACTTCACAGTGACATTTCATGCAATTTATATTGTTGCTTGTTTTTTAGATCTTAATGGTATCTATTCATACAATGTGCAAATGTGAACACACACACACACACACACACACACACACACACACACACAGAGTCATTGTGTCTAGTGTTAGAGATGACCATTATCTGTTCGAGAACATATCCACCAATCCATTCCTTAAATGTCATCAATTGGGTGAGTTTGTGAGCTTCCTGACACTGCCGGAACTATGAGGAGGAGACTGAAAGATAACATGTTTATTCCGATGAGCTGTCTAAAGCAACGCTTGACTGATTATCAGTCATTCGTCTGCATGGCTTTTGCACAAAAGCATACTTCTAATAACCAACACGTCCACCATCATTCAGAAAGTAACTATGCAGTGCCATGTTGTGGTGTGCTAAGTAATGACTGATATGACTGTCAATTATTAATACAACATTTTCCATTGTTTAACATATCTGAACCATTTTTAACCAGGTATTTGTATTTATTCGCACGTCCGGTTTGATTGAAGATCAACTTCTTGTGTGACATCATTGTGATCCAGGTCATCACGCTGACGATTGAACAAAGAGTGTTTCTTGTGGAGCATGTGTTCCGCAATTGACAGGTTTGCCTCTGCAGTAGAATTGGGGGATGTGGGGGAAGAGACCAAATAGCGAGGTCATCGGTCTCATTATATTAGGGAAGGATGGGAAAGGGAATCGGCCGTACCCTGTCAAAGGAACCATCCCTGCATTTGCCTGAAGCGATTTAGGGAAATCACGGAAAACCTAAATCAGGATGATCGGATGCGGGATTGAACCGTCGTCCTCCCGAATGCGAGTCCAGTATGCTAACCACTGCGCCCTCGCTCGGTCAGCAGAAGAAGCTGCATTTGCAGCTAAGTTCCTACCAGGAGTGAAGATAACTAACCGCAATGCCGTACGGAACCTCATCACTAAGTTTCGAAAGACTGGAAGCGTTCATAATGCTCCAAGATCAGGCAGGCCATCCACATCCACATCCGAGGAGAAGGTGGCGGAAGTGCAAGACATTATGCTGTGAAGTCCAAAGAAATCGGTTAGACGACTAGCTCAGCAGACCTACGTGTCCTTGGGTTCCGCTCACAAGTTCTCCGGAAGTCACTGTCCATGTATCCGTACAAAATGTCGGTCGTGCGTGAACTGAGAGACACCGACCGCCCGGCGCGTGTGACCTTTTGCAACTGGTTTATGTCCTTCCTGCAGGTCAGTGGTGAGGGGATTCAGGACACATCGTTTTTCACGGATGATTCAACGTTTCAGCTCTCCACCTACGTGAAAATCCAGAATAGTCGTGTGTGAACTACGGAGAATCCGCATGAAGTTAAGGTATCCCCACTGCATGATCAAAAGGTTGATGTTTGGTACGCCGTGACTAGTAAGCGCATCAATGGGCCGATCTTCCTTCACGACACCATAAATGCAGAAATATACTGCACCTGCATTCTGGAGCACTTCCTAGGTGAACTGAATGAGGACGAAATTGAGACAGCCCGGTTCCAATAGTATGGGGCGACTGCACATACCGCGCATAAGGGGACGAACTTTTTAAAGGACATCTTCAGTGACCGCATCATCTCTCTCTGGCCTCCACGTTCACCCGACTTGGCTCCACCAGACTACTTTCTTTGGGGTACGTTGGAGGGAAAGGCTTATGAAGGCAAACCGCATACCATACAAAAACTCCAAGCTGCCCTGGCACATCACATTCGCAACATCACACCCGATCTTCTTCACAACGTCTTCAAGAATATGCAGAAACGTGTGCCGCTGTGTCTTCAAGTTCAAGGTGATCACTTCCAGCATCTCTTATAGCTTCAATGACTTTAATACGGCAAGCTATGAACTGCAGGGTTACATGTTGAACACCCTGTACATTCGTCCGAATGTTACTTGCGTTTGTAGGTCCACATGGCAGTGACTTCGGTACCTCCGCCCATATATACTCTGTCGGGTTGAGGTCCGGTGATTGTGGAATGAACGCCATTCGCTTTATCCTGTCTTGGTCCTGAAACGAGTCCTGAACAGATCTGCTTTGATGGATGGGGCTATAGCCCTGTAAATAAAATTTTATCTAGTTATTTAATCTATTTGTATTTAAAATGTATTTGTAACTGGCACACTGTATTAGAATTTTCTGCAGCATCTTAGAGGTCTGGTCCCAGGCTCCTACAGTCGTCAGGAGAAAGCCGGGTGATGGGGTGGTGAGGTCTTAATTACACTTGAGAGCTCCAAGAAAACATTATTGTCAATAACACATTTATTAGGCAGAAAACAGGGTTGTCTTCCAAAGGGCCGCGCTACAACCGGGTCGGCAGAGTACCGCCTTGTCAGCGGCGGAAAGCAGGCGTGCTCTCGTCTCACGGTATCGCCATCACAATGGAGCTTCAGGTGGCGGTTTTTTTCGTTACACAGCCGTCGACCAGCGGGATCCGGCGGCCACCAGCTCTGTGTATCGATCTCCAAAGTGCTCTTGTGGATGTCGAAGATGTGCACTCAGGAGTCTCGACCCAGGTCTATCTGAAGTATTCACTGTCGGTTCTCAGCTACCATTTAGGGGACAGGAGACAGCAGCATCAACATTTGCCACAGCAGTGGGACGAGCAGCAGCGACTCTCACTTAGATGACGGACAGCGTGCAGGCCACACAGGTCGAGCCTCGAGCAGGCCTTCAGAGTGACAGCAGTCTCGCCGCCCCCTCAGTGTTGATTAGGAAGTTGTCAGTGCAGCTGGCAGGAGCAGCGTCCAGCTGGAGGTGCTGAGGGTCCACCTCCACAACTTGCCCTCTCACTGGATAGCTACAACTGACACAAGGGCTAAGATTACGCACTGGGCAGTCGGAAGTCAGCACTCAGCAATTAGACATTTATTAAGAAGGTTGGGGTATTTATGTTCGCCTTCCCGTGCACTCTGCGATACTGAGGGTGGCTGTAACATCATGTGTCACGGTTTTTCCTTCACTGTCAGCTTTCATAGAGACTTCAGACTTTCGCAGCTTCACCTTTCGGCTGTTTTCTGCTGGCTCGAAACCTGAAGACTTAAAGCTGCGTTGTATCTAGACTCCCTTAAGATATTCTACTTTGTCATTAGTATAATGGTATATTTCAGCTTCCAAGATGTCATTACGGTTTGCTCGCAAACCTGTGCGCTTGATAGTTCTCTCTTGCTGCGATAGCATCCGTGTTTGCCGCAGCTCGCTCAGTATTTCACCTCGCTGGCAGTCTGCTGGTCACTGATACAGGCTTCCAGGCGCTTCCAAGGTAGAATTTGAACGAAGTTTTAGTGTCTACCGTGCATGCTATCCTGGGGCGTTACAGCATTTAAGAATTCAGGTCCTGTCATTAGATCCAGATTAAACTGTCCGATTAGGAAGGAGGTTTACTAAGACCATCATATGATGAGAGTTGTAGCCTGATGAAAGCCAGATTAAGATCAATCAGCTGACTCAGATGCGAATGATGTGGCATCGAACTGAGATGTATAAAACATTAGACAATTTTAACTTCTGCGTTGCGTTGCAATTTTAACTCCTGTGCAAAAAAATTCCTACCGTGGAGTAATAAGCAGCAACTGTACAAGAAAATGTGAGGAATGTGACGTAGTACTAGTTTTGAATTCAAAAAAGAAATACGACAGCTCATGTGCTATCCGTGCATAACGAAACAGGAAATTCGAAGTAACTTCTAAAAAATCAGAATATTAAAATAATGTCAGTGAGGAAAAAGGTTTTATAATGGGTGTTCTGCACAACAATAACGTTAAGTCAGTGTTATCTAAAACACATTTACAACCTTCTTCTTTTTCTTCTGCACTTCAAGGCTTAGGCACTTATTCTCGTTCCGCCTTCACCTTCCACTTTCACCTTATTTTCGGTCTTCATAATTCTCTTCTTCCTCTTGGCTGGTACAGCACGGCTAGACGTGGATTTCTCTCTGCACTCATTCTTTGTGGGCAATGTTTCCATAATGTTTCACTTTGGTCAATCTTTTCATAATATTACAAATACCTAGTTCATTCCTAATACCATTATTTCTTGGAGCCTACCTAGGCAAGTCAAGGATAAACGATCAAGTATCACAGACTGCCTGAAAATTGTTACATGGAACGTAAGAGGGATTAGAAGCAAAAGAGTGGAGACAGACCATAAATTACGAGCCGCGCGGGATTAACCGAGCGGCCTCAGGGCGCTGCAGTGCAGGTGAGCGCCACAATCAGGACTGCATACGACCGAGGCACACAGGGCCAACACCCGGCATCATGGTGTGGGGAGCGATCTCCTACACTGGCCGTACACCACTGGTGATCGTCGAGGGGACACTGAATAGTGCACGGTACATCCAAACCGTCATCGAACCCATCGTTCTACCATTCCTAGACCGGCAAGGGAACTTGCTGTTCCAACAGGTCAATGCACGTCTGCATGTATCCCGTGCCACCCAACGTGCTCTAGAAGGTGTAAGTCAACTACCCTGGCCAGCAAGATCTCCGGATCTGTCCCCCATTGAGCATGTTTGGGACTGGATGAAGCGTCGTCTCACGCGGTCTGCACGTCCAGCACGAACGCTGGTCCAACTGAGGCGCCAGGTGGAAATGGCATGGCAAGCCATTCCACAGGACTACATCCAGCATCTCTACGATCGTCTCCATGGGAGAATAGCAGCCTGCATTGCTGCGAAAGGTGGATATACACTGTACTAGTGTCGACATTGTGCATGCTCTGTTGCCTGTGTCTATGTGCCTGTGGCTCTGTCAGTGTGATCATGTGATGTATCTGACCCCAGGAATGTGTCAATAAAGTTTCCCCTTCCTGGGACAATGAATTCACGGTGTTCTTATTTCAATTTCCAGGAGTGTATTTTTCTACGTAGTCTCATCACATTCTATAGCTGTACGCCTACGTTGTGGAAGAGCATGTATTTCCTGCTGGTAAAAGCTCATGTCCTGTAGGTGTAGCCATGTTTTCACTGCATGACTGACACTGCATGACTGTGTTCCCCGTAGAGAACCTTTAAGCGGCCCAAAGAGATGGAAGTCCGAGGGTGCCAGGTCTGGACTGTAGGGTAGATGAGGCAATGACGTCCAATCCAATTTGGCGACGTGTTCCTGCGTTCTCTGACCTGTGTGTGGGCATGCATTATTGTGTTGGAGCAAGTTTTCTGCTGGATTCTTGTCCAATCGAACACGTCGGAAACGGTTCTGGAGTTTATTCAGAGTCTTCACGTATGCCTCTGAATTGATGGTTGACCCTCTTGGTATCACATCAACGAGAATGGTGCCATCACAATCCCAGAAGACTGTCACCATGACTTTTTCCGCAGAGGGGTTTGTCTTGAATTTCTTCTTTTGTGGTGAATGCGGATGATACCACTCCATGGACTGAATTTTTGTTTCTGTCGCAAAGTGGTGCACCCAGCTTTCGTGCCCCGTAACGATCTGTGACAGGAAAGTCTCTCTGTCGGTCTCAAAACGCTCCAACAATTCAGATGAAATGGCCTTTTCTTTGAATCTTGAGGTCCACTGTGAGCATTCGTGGAATCCATATCCGAGAGTCTCGATCATTGCGGACGCACTTCCAATGCTGACCGACGACTGTAGAGCCAATTGTCGAGTCGTGATGCGCCGGTCTGCTCGAATAACGGCATCCGCACGATTCAGCATGTCCGGAGCAGTGGCTGTGACAGGACGCCCCGACCGTGGCTGATCATGGAGCTCTGTTTCTGCATTTCCTGAGGCTGTAACTTTCTTTACCCATCGCACAAATGTGCTCCTATCAACTGCAGCATCGCCATACACTCCACACTAAAGTTTATGGATGTTCAGCACGGTTTCTTTTTCTGCACACAAGAATTCAATAACAGCACACTGCTTGTAACGGGTGTCGTATGTAGACGGCATTTTGACGCTGTACTACGGCTCTGCCATCTTCCAGAGCGGTTCGAAACTTCACCGGCGCGCAGAACAAACATCAAATGTGAACCACCAACAAGAACGTATATTAATGGCTTTTTAAAAAATGTGGGACATTAGTTTTCAAGGACTCTCGTATATACAACAATATCTTACCTGAAATGGGGCACTGGTAATGGCATAAAATATTTTCTAGTCAGAAACTTTAACTCCGTTCCAATGAAAGCCAATATGGGCTTTTACAAACGTCATGCGATCGATCTCCTGATAAACAATCAAGCGTTTTTTTATAGCAACCCTTCAGAATAAATGTCCATTATCGCTCAGTCTCCTTCTCACAGTTCTTGCACTTCCAGGAAACTGAGAAACATGTCTCGTTTGATGGCAGCTGAGAAATGGACTGGCACTATGTTGTCGCCTCTCTCAATGGACACATGGGGTCCCCCACTGCCACTTTCGACTGCCTATTTCAACAAAGCCACTTCACCAACGTCTAGTCGTCCTTTTCGGTATGCAGCGTCTCGCATCATCTGCAGTAGGGCAGTATCAGCTTGAGCGTGGGCACTGTTACGACAGTACACTCCCAAGTCTCAGGCTGTTCCCTTTCACTGCATCACTACTACTTGCAGTTTCTTAATTCAGGACTTCTGAACGTCGAGTTTTTCAGCTGAAGAGCCTTTTGTTATTTTATTAATTACGATACTCGGTACAGGAAGAAAAGAAGAGTACCGCTAAAGAAGTGACATCTTTGTGTATATCTGCATTCAGCACTGACTGACAAATGCCACAACTCCTTCCCAAATTCAGACGACAGGCAACGTAACTGCCAGAACAGCTCAGACATAATTCATTAAGTCGTCATAAGATGGACTAAAAGTCAAGTAAACGCCGCGTTCAGAATCAAATTCAACCCAAAATGCGGTATTGGTTAAGCCTCTTTAGTGTTAAGGCAATTAAACTTCGATAACATCCATACGCTTATTTTGATAGCCGAAAATACCCGTTAGTGCATAAATTTAAGGAATTAAGATAAAACTTCGGGGATTCGAGAAAATACGTAGAGGCTCTGCCTTTTGCTCTATTCTGTTAACGCCTTTTTGATCTCATTCTTGGGCGTACTGCAAGTAGAAATTCTCATTCATAAGGCACTTTTCGCTTTTCCTGGCAAAACATCAGTGGTAGTTATATTTTAATCGTTGGGAATAGATGATAGTAACAATGGTATGATCAGAATGGTATGTGTGCTCAGTGAAAGCAGTGCTGCTACGCTGCCCACCTGGTTTGAATGACGTACTTCCTCTAGATCTGACTACCTAAGTGAAGCTCGCATTCGGGAGGACGACGGTTCAATCCCGTCTCCGGCCATCGTGATTTAGGTTTTCCGTGATTTCCCTAAATCGTTTCAGGCAAATGCCGGGATGGTTCCTTTGAAAGGGCACGGCCGATTTCCTGCCCAATCCTTACCTAACCCGAGCTTGCGCTCCGTCTCTAATGACCTCGTTGTCGACGGGACGTTAAACACTAACCACCACCACCACCACCTAAGTGAAGACAGTGTGGGGGCGTCGGCGCTTCTTATGAGCAACAATTCTGATTAAGCTCTACACACTTCATTCTGCTCCGCAGTCAAGCATACACTATACATTGATATGCGACTAGGAACAACTTCCCTGCTACACTGTCTCACGTTTTCCTCAAGATCAAGCAGAGAATGGAACCAAAAGATCCTAACATTTAAGAGAAGCACCTGTAAATCTACTAAACCTAATACATGGAACATCTGTCTCATTAGCACCAACTAGGCACAGAGTTCATTTTTCTGATAATTACATTAATTCTGCAGACAATTAGTTGACAAATATTATCTTATTTAATGCAACTGAATTGACAGTCACTACACATGTTTTATATGTTATAGTTAAGTAGTAAGCTCTCTGCATTGCAGCTTCCATTGCTCTGAAACACACTGACCATTAGTTGTTTGAGTAGATAGACGCTCCACTCTGATTCACATGTATCTGACATGAACTAAGGGCATCAACAAACAATGACTAAGGAAAGGATGCCGTTAAAGTGCAAGACAAATGTTCGCAAATCACTAGTATTGTCTCAAAAATAATTATATACATAAAATGCTTTTGTGGCGTAGCAAGACAGCCACACCACGGAAGTAGCCGAAAGGCACGCGTTTAGTTCACGCAGGCAAGAGATAGGTCTGTAACAGGATACGTAATGAATGCTATAAAGAAAAGTACGTAGCTTCTGGAATACTTAACTTTAATCCATCCTTGTTGTATACATCGCTCTTGACGATACAAGTGAGACTCTTTAGATACAAGCTATGTAAGGCTATTGGCGCCTTGCTCGGTCGTAGCCATGGACTTAGCTGAAGGCTATTCTAACTATCTGCTCGGCAAAGGAGCGAGGCTTCGTCAGTGTAGTCGCTAGCTACGTCGTCCGTACAACTGGGGCGAGTGCTAGTCAATCTCTCGAGACCTGCCTTGTGGTGGCGCTCGGTCTGCGATCCCTGACAGTGGCGACACGCGGGTCCGACATGTACTAATGGACCGCGGCCGATTTAAAGCTACCACCTAGCAAGTGTGGTGTCTGGCGGTGACACCACAAATGCCATCCAGAAAATGTTTGGCGACTGAGTGATAGTCGATGATGTTCCAGAAATGGAACTGAATTATTCTACTACATTTGCTAGATATTTGCGCACATTTGATGAAATATTCTGAAAATCAGTGTGTAATAAGTGACAGTTAATAATACTCTTATAGCGCTGCGCTGCGTTCGCCTGGTCGGACGGCTGCTGGGGTTAGGCGGCGGGTCGCGAATGACCGGTAGCTTGTTGCCAGTGGCCGTTGTAGGGCGAGGAAGTTTTCGAGCGTGAACTTGTTCTCATCTTGACGCAGCCACGAGCTGTTTGGTGGAATTGTTTGTAGAGGTTTTTACTATTGCTGGTGTGTTAGGCAGTGAAGCGAATTATCTTTGAAGTTCCATCAGACAGAACTTTAGCATACATACGAAACTTTTTTGGAAAGATATGGCTTCCTTACCTGGAAAAGAAAAAAGTCATTCCCATTCTTGCTTGCAACATTGTTTTGTTTATTGTTTATTAATTTTAAAAAAAACAGCAAAAACAGGGCCATAAAAATGAAATGAATTGTTGTAACACCTCTGAAAAGGGAAAATGACGAAAACATCCGAATGGAAAAGGGATTATAATTATACACCATCCAACTCCTTGACGATTAAATACGAGGTACAGCATTTTCGCAAAAAGCTCGTGATGGCGTGGCATCCTTTGCAATGTCTTATGGGCTGTAACTACATACTGGTAAAATACAGAAGGATCCGTGTCATACCTTCTCCGCACCACGTAATGAAGATAATGACCGACAAGCCGGAATCTCACCGGAGATTGCCACTTCTATCGTCCTGGCAAGAAAGACCAATTGACGGCGGTGTCAACTTCAATGTATGTCTCCACAGGCAACCAACCGATAACGTGATCTATCCATTTCATGGCACGACTGCATCGGTCTGTCTCACTAACGCCAATGCGAAAAGTCGAACGTTGGTTGGGAGAAGGTTATGAACGTCTTAGTACCATGAGGACGCCACTTCCATCGGAAAAATAGGTAGGTTGACATTAGACCAAACAACCTTCCAATCTGTCTCTGGCGACGGGGACTCCACGTAGGAAATGCGATTTGGAAGCGCCCGGCGACATAACAGCATATTCACAGAGAGATGCGAATGGGAAAGAATATCAACGCCCAAATAAATGACATCAATGAGAAATTCCCGAATATTCCTTAATTTGTTATTTATCCTACCAACATCTATTGAAGGTTTAAGCTCGTAGGTCGGAGACAGACAAAAAGGCGAGCTGTTGTGATTGGGGGTCGCGAAGACACGTTAAAATAGTGCGTCGAAGAAATAAAGCAGAAACCTTGGCCCGAACGTCAGTCCCAAACTTCCCATCAGTAGGGGTCTCGCCATAACCTCGTAGCGCACTCGAAAAAATAGCTTTTCGCCAGATGAACTTGCCCGATAATCTGTGTAACTTCGGGACGTCATTGCAGGAATTCCATCCTGCCGCCGGCCGAGGTGGCCGAGCGGTTGTAGGCGCTACAGTCTGGAACCGCGCGACCGCTACGGTCGCAGGTTAGTATCCTGCCTCGGGCACCGATGTGTGTGATGTCCTTAGGTTAGTTAGGTTTAAGTAGTTCTAAGTTCTGGGGGACTGATGACCTCAGAAGTTAACTCCCATAGTGCTCAGAGTCATTTGAACCATTTTCTACTTATTCCCCTAAACTAAAGACCAAACTTTAAAATCGTGTACTGTGTAGTAGGAACAACTGAACCTTTATTTAACACCACACCAGGGGGAAGGTTCCTCCACATCCACCTCTTCTCCCCACGCCTCCATAGTAGAAAACTTTACCGACAACCGTGTCAAGTCCTGGTGGGACTGTGTGTCGGGTTGAGTTACACTGGGGCGGACTGTAAGACCCCAACTGCTACTGCTACTGATACTGTTATGTATGTGGCGGAACTATGGGCCTCATGGAAAAAGGGTGACCCGGCTAAGTCACGCAAAAAATGGTTCAAATTGCTCTGAGCACTATGCGACTTAACTTCTGAGGTCATCAGTCGCCTAGAACTTAGAACTAATAAAACCTAACTAACTTAAGGACATCACACACATCCATGCCCGAGGCGGGATTCGAACCTGCGATCGTAGCGGTCGCTCGGTTCCAGACTGTAGCGCCTAGAGACGCACGGCCACTCCGGCCGGCGCTAAGTCACGCAATTTGGCTCTTAGTCTGATCACGAGGTGTGGCCATTGCACGCGTTGATCACGTAGGCTGACGTGAGGATCAATGAACTATACTTGACGGGATGTATCTGGAACATCTTAGGTGATTAGAAAGTTAGCAGACAGGAATACAATCAAATACTTTGCTTTAATTCAGAATCAGCGGTGTACGCCGATCTTGACTTTCTACAATAATATTTACAAGTGCAGTTATAGACTGAACTGCGAATACTTCTTTACAATTCTGATTGCTCCATACATATAGGTCAATTGTCAATGCATATACTGTATGTGGCGCCTGGCTAGGTCGTAGCCACTGACTTAGCTGAAGGCTATGCTAACTAGCATCTCTGCAATGAGATCTCTGAAGCTATAACGAGTGAACCATTCCTATTAAAGTCGGCTGCAGAAATGGTGAGTGCGCTAGCTTGTCTCGTAAGACCAGCCGAGTGGCGGCGCTCGGTCTGCTAGCGTCGACAGTGGCGACTCGCGGGTCCGATGTGTATTGACGGACCGCGGCCGATTTGAAGCCTACAACCTAGCAAGTGTGGTGCCTTGCGGTGACACCACAAATACTGACATTGTCTCACTCTAGACATACCATTCCAACACAACGCCAACCAGGTAACGGGGAGTTGCATGAACATTGGCCTGTGAAAACTAAATGCATAGGGACACTGTACACACACAACCGAGTCGACAGCCTAACACAAATTGTGGAATAGCAGTCCCAAATTCTGCTGCTGGTATACTGTGTGTGATGGCGCTACAGCCACAACCCAATGTGGCCTAAGTTAAAATGGCACGGGAAATTTGAAATGTAAGCACAATCGTTCTCCTGAGGTGGCAACTTGTATAGTCGTTCTGAAGTTAAAAAAAAGAAGTTTAGGTACTACGACTGTAAAATTCACCACGAAAATATAGTGTATGTGTGTGTGTGTGTGTGTGTGTGTGTGTGTGTGTGTGTATGTATGTATGTGTGTGTGCCGTGGACAGCAGCTATGCCAATAATCAAGCCCATACAGACATTCAGAAATTTGAAAATTATATACTCTTGATCTGCACCAAGCACACTAAGAGGAAAACACCTCTTTACGAAGTGACAAGTCTAACAGTAACCATAAAAAACAATATAACATAAGAATCAGAATAATTTTTCAAGAAACTCCTCAACAAACTAGAAGGAGTGACACATGAGGAAACTCTTCAGTTTCGATTTGAAAGCTCGTGGATTACTGCTAATATTTGTGAATTCTTGGGGTAGCGTACTGAAAATGGGTGCAGCAGTATACTGCACACCTTTCTGCACGAGAGTTAAGGAAGTCCGATCTAAATACAGGTTGGATTTCTGCCGAATATTAATTGAATGAAAGCTGATTATTCTTGGGAATAAGCTGATATTGTTAACAAGAAGCGACATTAAAGAATATATATACACTCCTGGAAATTGAAATAAGAACACCGTGAATTCATTGTCCCAGGAAGGGGAAACTTTATTGACACATTCCTGGGGTCAGATACATCACATGATCACACTGACAGAACCACAGGCACATAGACACAGGCAACAGAGCATGCACAATGTCGGCACTAGTACAGTGTATATCCACCTTTCGCAGCAATGCAGGCTGCTATTCTCCCATGGAGACGATCGTAGAGATGCTGGATGTAGTCCTGTGGAACGGCTTGCCATGCCATTTCCACCTGGCGCCTCAGTTGGACCAGCGTTCGTGCTGGACGTGCAGACCGCGTGAGACGACGCTTCATCCAGTGCCAAACATGCTCAATGGGGGACAGATCCGGAGATCTTGCTGGCCAGGGTAGTTGACTTACACCTTCTAGAGCACGTTGGGTGGCACGGGATACATGCGGACGTGCATTGTCCTGTTGGAACAGCAAGTTCCCTTGCCGGTCTAGAAATGGTAGAACGATGGGTTCGATCACGGTTTGGATGTACCGTGCACTATTCAGTGTCTCCTCGACGATCACCAGTGGTGTACGGCCAGTGTAGGAGATCGCTCCCCACACCATGATGCCGGGTGTTGGCCCTGTGTGCCTCGGTCGTATGCAGTCCTGATTGTGGCGCTCACCTGCACGGCGCCAAACACGCATACGACCATCATTGGCACCAAGGCAGAAGCGACTCTCATCGCTGAAGACGACACGTCTCCATTCGTCCCTCCATTCACGCCTGTCGCGGCATCACTGGAGGCGGGCTGCACAATGTTGGGGCGTGAGCGGCAGACGGCCTAACGGTGTGCGGGACCGTAGCCCAGCTTCATGGAGACGGTTGCGAATGGTCCTCGCCAATACCCCAGGAGCAACAGTGTCCCTAATTTGCTGGGAAGTGGCGGTGCGGACCCCTACGGCACTGCGTAGGATCCTACGGTCTTGGCGTGCATCCGTGCGTCGCTGCGGTCCGGTCCCAGGTCGACGGGCTCGTGCACCTTCCGCCGACCACTGGCGACAACATCGATGTACTGTGGAGACCTCACGCCCCACGTGTTGAGCAATTCGGCGGTACGTCCACCCGGCCTCCCGCATGCCCACTATACGCCCTCGCTCAAAGTCCGTCAACTGCACATACGGTTCACGTCCACGCTGTCGCGGCATGCTACCAGTGTTAAAGACTGCGATGGAGCTCCGTATGCCACGGCAAACTGGCTGACACTGACGGCGGCGGTGCACAAATGCTGCGCAGCTAGCGCCATTCGACGGCCAACACCGCGGTTCCTGGTGTGTCCGCTGTGCCGTGCGTGTGATCATTGCTTGTACAGCCCTCTCGCAGTGTCCGGAGCAAGTATGGTGGGTCTGACACTCCGGTGTCAATGTGTTCTTTTTTCCATTTCCAGGAGTGTATATTGAGAGGCCAATGTCAAAATACCCAGACTCGGGAACAGGGGCCGACAAGAGGCTCGCGAACTTACACCACTTATTACCTGAACCGTTCGTTTCTGAGCCAAAAATATCCTTTTAGAATGGGAAGAGTTACCCCAAAATATAATACCATACGACATAAGCAAATGAAAATCAGCAAAATAGACTAATTTTCATGTCGAACGATCACTCACTTCAGATACCGTTCGAATAGTAAAAATGGCAGCATTAAGTCTTTGAACAAGATCCTGAACATGGGCTTTCCACAGCAGTTTACTATCTTTCTGAACACCTAGAAATTTGAACTGTTCAGTTTCACTAATCATGCCCATTCTGTGAAATGAAAACGTCGGGTTTTGTTGAATTGTGTGTTAGAAACTGTAAAAACTGAGGCTTACTGTGATTCAGCGTTAGTTTATTTTCTACAAGCCATGAACTTATGTCGTGGACTGCACTATTTGAAACTGAGCCGATGTTGCACACGGCATCCCTTACTACCAAGCTAGTGTCATCAGCAAACAGAAATACTTTATAGAGCTACCCATAATAGTAGAGGGCACATCACTTATATGAATAAGGAACAGGAGTGCCCCCAACACAGATCCCAGGGGCCCCCCTCGTTTGATCGTACCCCACTCAGACCCCACATCACAGACATTCTCAACACTGTGAGTAATGACCTTTTGCTGTCTGTTGCTAAAGTAAGAGGTGAACCAGTTGTGAGCTACTCCCCATATTCCGTAATGATCCAACTTCTGGAGCAATATTTTGTGGTCAACACAATCAAACGCCTAAGTTAAATAAAAAATATGCCTAGCGTTCTAAATCTTTTGTTTAACCCATCCAGTACCTAACAGAGAAAAGAGAATATAGCATTTTCAGTTGTTAAACGTCTTCTAAAGTCTGACTAAACATTTGATAGCAAATCGTGTGATATAAAATGATCAATTATCCTTACATACACAGCCATTTCAAAAGCGTTAGCATAGACTGATGGCATAGAAATAGGTCTAAAATTGTCTACATTGTCCCTTTCACCTTTTCTATAACACGGCTTTACTACCAAGTACTTCAATCGTTCAGGAAACTGACCATTCCTAAAGCAAAATTACAAATATGGCTTAATACAGGGCTAACATGTGCAGTACAGTAGTTTAATATTCTGCTAGGCATTCCATCATATCCATGAGGGTCCTTAGTCTTCAGTAATTTAATTATTGACTCAATCTCCCGCTTGTCTTTATCACAGAGGAATATTTCAGACATCAACCTCGCAAAGGTATTTGTCAAGAGATTTGTATGATTCCCTGTAGAAACTAAATTTTTATTTAATTCACCAGCAATGCTCAGAAATAGATCGTTAAATACTGTACGTATATCTGATTTATCAGTAACAGAATTCTTTTTGCTATGCACTGACTTTATATCGTCGACCTTGTGCTGCTGTCCAGATACTTCCTTCTCAACTGACCCTATGGTTTTAATTTTATCCTGTCAATCAGCTATTCTATTTGCATACCACATACTCTTGCCTTCCTAATAAATTTTAAGCACCTTACAATACTGTTTGTAATGGGCTACTGTAGCTTGATTGTGACTACTTCTAACATTCTGATATAATTCCCACTTCGTTCTACATGATATCCTTGTCCCATTAGTCAACCACCCAGACTGCCTTTTACTGCTAGTACCCCGTTTAGAACGTTCTAATGGAAAGCAACTCTCAAAGAGCATAGAAATGTGTTATGGAAAGCATTATATTTGCCATCTATGTTAACGGCACTACAAACATCCTGCATCTCTTGTTAATTAACGAGGTTTAAAAAACTCTCTATTGCCGTTGGATTAGCTTTCCTACATAGTTTGTAATTATTTGTGACATTTGTTTGAGTACAAAAGCGTTTTAGTGTTAAAATTTGTGCATCATGGTCTGAAGGGCCACTCACGCTTTTACTAACCGAGTGCTCATCTAGTAATGAAGAATGAATAAAAATATTGGTTATGCTACTGTTCTCCTGCACCCTAGTTGGAAAAAAACACAGTCTGCATCAGATCATATGAATTTAGGAGATCTACCAACATCCTTTTTCTTGCACAATCAATGCAAAATTAATATTAAAAGCCACCACATATAACTAATTTCTGGTACTTCCTATGAAGTGAATGAAGAACCCTCTCTAGCTTGCTCTGCTCTGAAGTCAGAGTTAGGGTTCTATAAACAACAACAATTAGAAGTTTAGTTTCACTAAATTCTCATGCGAGTCTTCACAAAGCCTGCCCCTTCCATCAAGCACCTCCTCACAGAAGGATCCCTGTTTTACAACTAGTGGCATAAAGTCAAATCTACAAAATCCCTCCCCCCAGTCCTACCATTGCCCAAAATGCCTTGTTTACAATGACCACCTCACTCCCGATTGTAAAATCCCCTCACCTGTCCTCACTGTAAGGACTCTCAGTTCCTCAAACTATGTCCCAATCTCACCTCCCCATCCATCTGCAACAGCCACAATGATGTCCATCCTACCTACTAGGCCAAATGCAAGACTAAACCCCCATCTATAAAAGAAGAATTAACAGTACCCATACGTCCCATTGATCGCCCTATCCATTCCAATAACTCACTCTTCCCAACTCCTACTGCCAAAGACATCATCAGATTCCTTACTATTGTCCTCCAAAATATCTACCTCTTCCAACCACAACGTACCTTACAACAAATTTCTCTTGCCGCCCACTCTGTTTTCCAGCTCAGTATCCAGGCCGCTTACTGCCAAAACCAAGTCCACTTCGTTTTCACCTGTTTCAACACCCTTGTTTAAAACTCCCCAACCCCTCACTCACACAACCCATTCCCTAAGTTCCCATCATGGTACAACAGCAATACAGAATCTTATACCACAACATCCACTCTGTACCCATGAACAAACCCCTTTTCATGCATACCCTGTCCCAACACAATGTCCGTACCTTCATCTTATTGACACATTTCTCCAACCACATCCCACCATCCGAATTTCTCCCTGTATCCTCCACTATACAGATAATCCCCTTCCCCTGGCCAGAGTTGGAGTTGCAATCGGCCACCACAAAAACATCCTCGCTCGGTCACAACCCTTACTCAATAATCCCTGGAAGACACATTCATAAACTATATACTCGAGTTCTGTAAAGTGTAAATAACGACGTCCTTGAGAAATATAATATTTGTACTGTGATTAACTTTAAGCGGAAGATTCCTTTTAATAGTTAATCTCATTCATGGGATGTACCATCTCGTGTGTGTATTATTTAGATCGCGTTATTGAAAGTCACAATAACTGCATTTTAAAAGTAATTTAAACTACAAAACTAAACACTGTGAACTTCTATGCGACCACCTGAAAAGAAGTAAGATGACACTAACGACATTTTGACTATGTAGTTTGTGTTCTTCTGTGAGTTTAGCGTCTTCTGTGGCGTTAAATAGTCATGTGGTGTTTTGTAATAACGGAGCTTAGGATGGAAACATTACATTTTAAAAATCGGGGAAGATAGGTAGGCTTTTTATTTAATAACGGAAAGAAAGGTAATTGTGATTTCACGCACCTGCTGTTATTATTGCCCAGTGCCCAGTACAGTTCCAACTTAATGTTAAGTTTCAAAATTTCTTTCGCATTCATTAAGTGGTACCCTAACATCGAAATTCTATCATCAATATTGGTATACTTTGAATGTGACAGGTATAATTCCCGTAATAAACAAAAACAAAGTACATCGGAGGGTCTGTTGCTGGTTATGGGAGCTTCCAGGGACGTGGAGGAGACAGATTAGGGCTGCTATGCGCATTCGGGATAAGGGGAGAACAGAAGCGGAAAAGAAGAGAAACAGAGGAGGGGAAAAAGACTGATGGGTACGCTGGTGAAATAGACGGTTGTGTAGTACTGGAGTGGGAACATGGAAGAGGATAGGTGGGTGAAGGTTAGGCACTAGTCAAGTTTGTGGCCAAGGGGTTTGTTGGAATGCAGCATATATTACAGGGTAAGTTCGCACCTGCACAATACAGAAAAGCTGGTGTTGGTAGGAAGGATCCAGATGGAGCTAGCTATGAAGCAATCATTGAAGTGAAGCACCTTGTGTTAGGCAGCACGTTCAGCAACTGGGTGGTCCAGCGGTCTCTTAACCACAGTTTGTCAGTGGCCATCCATGTGGACAGACACCTTGTTGGTTGCCATGCCCACATAGAAAGCAGCACAGTGGTTGCAGCTTAGCTAGTGGATCACATGACTATTTTCACACGTACCCCTGCCTTTGATGGGATAGGTGACACCTGTGAACAGACTAGTTGGATGTTACTGGGATGCTGTATGTGACAGATTGTACGAGCCATGAGGCAAGGGGCTGGGAGCAGGAGTCGAGTAATGATGACAAGGATCTTGTGTAAGTTTGATGGGTGGCAGAATACCATAGTGGGAGGTGTAAGAAGGATAGTGGGTACGATATTCCTCATTTCAGACCATGACGAGAGGCAGGTGAAACCCTGGCGAAAAATGTGATTCAGTTGCTCCATTCCTGGACTGTACTTAGTTACGAGGGGAGTGGTGCTTTGTGTTCAGATGGTGGGAATGTGGGAAGTCGTAGGTGACTGGCGAGACAAGGCATGAGATATCTGTTTCTGTACAAGGTTGAGAGGATAATTTCGGTCTGTGAAGGCCTCACTGAGACCCTTGGTGCATTTGGGGAGGGACTGCTCGTTACTACAGATTTGATGGCTATGGGTGGCTAGTTTTTATCTAATGGACTTCCCAGTATGGAAAGGGGGGCAGCTGTCAGATTAGAGGTTTTGCTGGTCCTTGGTGGGTTTGATTTGGACGGAGGTACAGACATAGCCATGGCTGAGGTGGAGGTCAACATCAAGGAAGGTGGCTTGCTGGGTTGAGGACGACCAGATGAAGTGAATAATGGAGAAATGTTGAGGCTCTGCAGGACTGTGGATAGGCTATCCTCACCCTCAGTCCAGATCACGAAAATTTCCTCAATGAATCTGAGCCAGGATGAGGTTTCGGATCTGGGTGGCTAGGAAGGATTCCTCTAGATGGCCCATAAATAGGTTGCCATAGAATGGTGCCATACTGTTGCACATCCGTGTACCATGAATTTTTTAGCGGGTGAAGACTTCAGAGGTTAATTAATTGTTTGTTAGAAACGGATATTTTTTGTCAAGGTGACCAAGAAGACAGTTGTTGGTTTGGAGCCAGTCTGGCATTGGGAAGAGTAGTGTAGGAAGGCAGTCGTAGGTTTGGAGCCAGTCTGGCATTGGGATGAGTATGTTCAACAGCAGCAAAGCATTAGGCTTAGGAATATTAGTGCAGAGGGAGATGGAAACAATAGCAACGAGCAGGACGCTTTATGGTAAAGAAACAAGAACTGCAGAGAGTTGGTGGAGGAGATGGTTGGTGTCTTTTAGATAGGAAAGTAGGTTACATGGAATAAGCTGAAGGTGTTGGTCTATGAGAGCAGAGATTCTCTCAGTAGGGGCACAGTAAAAGATCGCAATGGGGCAGCCTGAGTGGTTGGGTTTATGGATTTTAGGAAGCATCTAGAAGATGTGAGTGCAGGGAATAAAGAAATGAGGAGATAGGTAGACTCAGGGGAGAAGTTATGAGATGGGCTTTGTGAGTTAACGAGCATTTCGCTCTCATTTAAGTATATGGCTGAAACAGTCAACCTTCAGGAATTGTGAAACGAACCCTGTCGCTCAGGACCTGATGCACAAAGGCCGCCGATTCACGACGAGGTGGGGAAACTCACAGGCGTCCATTGTTTATTGAGACCTAAGCGCTGTAGTGTGCGAGTGAGACAGACGAGAACCTACGTCATGGGGAAACCCAGTAGAGGGCTTTTGTGGCCAAGGAGACGTAGGAGTGTTAAATATGGTGGACCTAAGACGGGCCATAAAGGGAAACATTTATGAAAATTATTTAATTCTGTAGTAGTGCAGGGAATCAAGCCACAGTAATTTTAATTTCCGATCCTCCATACTTTTCATGGTGACCCCAATAAAACTTGAATATTGGTCACATCTATAATAGTTTAGGATTTACTGTTAAGCGATATTAACAAGTTTTGTAACAAAGACCTTAATGCTAAAAAATCTGAGCGCTTTGGTCGATCTTAGCAATCGACATTTCGTACAGAAGCGCATCATTAAAATGACAGATGTTGTAAGTATCAACTCTGTAACTTTATTTGTTTAAAAGATATAGTAAATTTAAAGTATCAGTATTTTCAGTTAAGCATCAGATCATCATTTCCTCCACACAATATTTATTGAACGATGACAGCATGACACCTTATTGAATCATTAGATAATAGAATATTTGTTGTGAAGTTTAGTGCATAACAGTTTCTTTTGTTCTTTGTTTATTTATCAGAAAGGACATTGGTGCAAGGCTACTGGCCGTGGCATTCAAAGCTAAGAAGGAAATTGTATTGGTTTTATGTATAAGACTTTAACGTTTATTATGTAATGGATATTATTGTTATTTTATATAGAATGTGAAAGTGGTCAAGCTTTGATTATTTAAACATGTCAAATTTGTAAAATAATGTAGAATAAGTTGTAGCCAATCAGATGGACAGCTTCAGGAAAGGAAACTGGCCTAGTCAGTTGAGAGAGGATATTCGGAGCACGGGAAACGCAGTCATGGACGGACAGAGGGGCAGTTCTGGTCGAGACACGAAAGGGGACCGTTCTGGTCTAGACACCAAAGGGGACAGTTCGGATTGAGACGCGAAAGCGGTCAGTCGGTCTTTAGGCAGCTAGGAAGTGAAACGAATTAGAAAATACCGCGTTGTGTGGTATCGCAGGACAGTCTCTGAGCGGTGAGCAGCCGCGCGCCTGGTCTGAACTCCAACGTTTCGCGTAGATAACTTGTATTTCGCGACGAGATTGTGAATAATCGAACTGTGTCAAATGGATACGCGCTCAAGTGTAACAGTAACTCTAAATACGGTCACTTTTGCTATTTGTTTGCTTTCTGAATAGACATTCTTCTAACCAAATCGTAACTGTGTGGCCTACATCATTTATGGGTGGTTAATTTAGTTCCCGATATTATTATTACTGTTACTATGTGTTATGTTAACTTTGTATTTCGCAAACTTGCCATCAGCCAGACAATTTAACCAAAGGGTCACAAGTGTCTGATTTAGGGCGTGTAACGCGACACCTGCGGTTCAGCTCCTAGATGAGTTTGAGCCAAGACATGTCGAAGAAGAGGAACCGCATGTGAGCCCTAACATCTTTGGGATGTTAGTTCGCAATTGGGGGCTCGTCCGGGATTGCAATTTGGAAAGTGTTAGTTGAAGGATAAGGATCTTGAAGAGGATTGGAGTTTGAAAAGTGTTAGTTACGGAATATGAACTCTGGAAAGTTTAGAATTGGATTTTAATTCTGCAAAGTGTTCCCAAAAGTATTATTTGAACTTCGATAGGAAGGACCTCTCGCAAAAGTTAAATGTGAGATCGGTTCTAGACTGAATATTAGGTTTCTTTAATAGCTGTGAAATTACAATTGTAATTCTCACAGTTAATGACATTCTGTGACCTAGGTCCCAAGTCTGTGACAGTTTAGGAAGTTTGCGTGGGGGCTCTGAACTATGGTTCTTGCAACAGTTGTGTGCACCGAGATTTAGCAGTGGTTAGTAGTGATAAAAAAGGAACATGGAAGAAGAGGCGACATCGAAAGCACGTGGTTCCAGCCAGCAGCGGCATCATCAACGCCGATTCATTGCGCAGCAGAGGTTGCAGTACCTCAGCAGAGGCTACGAATCTTCAGCGTCAGAAGATAGAGAAAAGGACGGACGCCAAGTAAAGTAATTTTTTAGAGAATAGTAATAAAGGAAAACAGCACTAGATTGTGGGGTGGAAGAAAAGCCGCTAGGCAAAGTCAAATAACGGAAAAAGACAGATGGCTACTCATCATATTGTCGCAGAAGAAGTTGATTAGCTCCTTGGTGTAGTGGTTATGATACAAAACTGTTGCATGGAGAGTCGTGAGTTCAAAACTCATCTCGTCTGTACAACATCAATTTCTATATTCGGTTCGAGTACATTCTAGAAGTATCCACAAATGTCAAGAATCATTGTACTGGAATGTTCAATAGCTGTATATACACTGTATGTGTTCTGGCCGGAGGCAGTTCGCTCCGCGCTCTTCTATGTGCAAGTGCTGAATAAACCTTCGCTAAGTCAAGTTAGTGTTCGTCATTCGTCTAATTACACCTTCTTCTCCGTAAAATTATTCTGGTGGAGACGCTGGGTATTGGAATTTGTGATAGCGCACATTATCAACGACACAGTGGGTCCCATCAGGCCACGACAGAGCCGCCGTTTACTTGGCGAGAAACCCGAGTTCGAACCATCTTCAACAGATCGCTGTCTACCGGAGACAGAAGAAGAAGAAGAGGACGTTACGATGACAGCAACAGTGTGCCTCCACATGAGACATCCTTCCGGGTTCTCTGGTGATGATGGCCAAGATCCAAACAAGTGCCTGAAGGTACATGGGCGTATAGCCAAATTTAACAAATGAGATGACAACGTGTGTTTGGCAAACGTATTTTTCTACATGGAGGGCACTGCCAAGCAATGGTATGAGAGCAACGAGGTGAAGTTCAAAAACTGGGAAGTATTCCAGGCGGAACTGCACAAGTATTTCGGCGACACACAACGACCGAAGTGCAAGGCTGAAGATAAATTAAAGTCCACGGCACAGCGTCCAGGAGGAACTACAGTATCATACATTCAAGACGTCTTGGAGTTGTGTAAAATAGTATATCCTAGAATGAAGGAGGAAGATAAGGTTGCACAGCTCTTGAAGGGTGTTGCTGAGGACATGTATCAAGCCCTACTCCTGTTGGAGGTTTCGACAGAAGACGACTTCATAAAATGGTGCCAGTATATCGAGACAACGCATCAAAAAGGATTACACACAAGAAGTCTGAACGGCTTCCAAACGTCGTATCGATGTCTGTGATGGAGAAAGCAACTGATTTCACAAGTGTTCTTCGTCATATAGTGAGAGAAGAAGTTCAGAAGGCACTTGGATTGCACGGAGAGCAAAAAACCGAAATGCTTCAAAAGGTCATAAGGGAGGAAGTGTAACAGACATTGAACCCAATCTCTCGTCCTTCATTTCCCTTTAATACGGTGAAAAAGTCGAGACTCAGACGGAGTTACGTTCCTACAATGCCACATGAGGAACCTGGTTGGGCACCAAGGAAGACTGACGTCTGGAGGACCCAGGATAACCAACCAGTATGTTTCCACTGTGGACGACCGGGACATGTGGTGCGCTATTGTCGAGAAAGTCGGCGGATATTTGATGAAGCCCGCGCCAGAAGACAGCAAACCGATCTTAGCCGACGCCAACTCGGGGACGAAGAAGATGAACAAGAAGATGTGGGTGCAGGACGACGTAGGTCACCATCGCCGCAAGCTAGCCGCTGGAGAGGACGCTCCCCAACACGCTGATCAAGATCTCCATCACCGTTTAGTAGCTCCAGACGATCACCTAGCCGCCGCAACCTGGAAAACTAAAGGGTGCGATCTTTCTTGGAGGAGAGGCCACCGAAGAAGAATCCTCCGCCATTGATCACTACAAAAATGATAAGAAACTACGCCGATATCCTCTTGTGGAATCTGGAACATCATATTCAATCATTTCGGAGTAGTACTGTCGCCAGTTGCAGAAAACCGTATTCGTCGACAACAAAACATCTCTGCTGAAGGTGTCTAATGGGAAATATGTAAAACCTACAGGAAGATGTACCATCCGTGTGGGCATAAGTGGCCATACACAGCCCTTAGGATTCAAAGTCTTACAAGAGTGAAGCAATGACGTTATTCTCGGGTGTGACTTTTTGAAAGCTTCTCAGGCAATTATAGATCGTTGTCGCTCGAGGATTACGCTAGACAAGATGCTAGGAGGATGCGTATCCGAGTGTGTGGAGACTATGTGTGCTGGATGAAGTGATCATTCCTGCAGTCAGCACTAGAAAGGTAACTGTCACCACTGAAGAATAACTTGGTCGTCCCAGCCTCTGTCGTCTTGTTTAAGAACGGATTCGGTGAATTGTGGATAGTTAACTGTCACCGAGAACCGCAGATCCTTCCAAGACGCATGTGCGTAACAAACGTTGAGCCGTTGATTGAAGAATATCTGAGCGCCATAGAAACCTCCCATGTCGAGTCTGTAGGCAAAATTAGCGCTACCACTACGAGACAAGATCTTCTAGCTCGACTATCACCAGATCTCACTAAGGAACAACAAAAGAAGCTACTTGCCAGTATTCAAAAATTCTCTGAATGCTTCAGTCAACAGGTGAGGAGTAAATTAGACAAATCGACGCTGAAGCATCGGATTAGCACTGGAGATCATCAACCAATAAGCCAGAGAGCATACTGTGTGTCAGCAACGGAACGTCGAATAATTCGTGACGAGGTAGAGAAAATGATGAAGAATGATACCTTTCAGCTTTCGCAGAGCCCATGGTCGTCACCAGTGGTCCTCGTCAGGAAGAACGATGCAGTTGTGATTACAGGAAGCTTAATCAGATAACTAAAACGGATGTTTACTCTCTTCCACGAATTGACGATACACTAGATTGTCTGAAGGGGGCTAAGTTTTTCTCAACCATGGACATGTACTCGGGATACTGGCAAATCGAAGTAGATGAGGCTGATCGTGCATTCATCACCCCTGAGGGCCTGTATGAGATTAAGGTAGTGCCATTTGGTTTGTGTAATGCACCAGCAACTTTTGAACGGATAATGGATAATTATCTAAGTCACCTGAAGTGGACGATGTGTCTTTGTTATTTAGATGACATTATAGTGTTCTCAGAGACATTTGATGAACATATAAAAAGACTGAGGGCCGTTCTTAAGTGTCTCCAACAAGGCAGACTGAAACTTAATCCAAGAAAGTGCCTCTTTGGAGCAAAATAAATCAAAATACTTGGACACCTTGTGTCAAACGAAGGTGTGTGGCCAGCCCCAGAAAATGTGAGATCTATAACGGAATCTCCTATTCCTAAAAGTATTATAGATGTGTGAAGCTTCCTCAGATTATGTTCTTATTACCGTCGTTTTATTAAAGACTTTTGTATCAAAGTCAGGCCACTCCAAGACTTGTTAAAAGCTGATGCTAAATTTATCTGGGGTGGTGGTCAACAAGATTCTTTCGATGTGCTGCGAAAAGCTCTGACGACTGACCCTGTACTTGGACTGTATGATGAGAGGGCACCTACAGATCTACACACAGGGAAAGGAGAAGGTTATAGCCCATGCTTCTAGGACACTTATAAAAGCCGAGAGAAACTACTCAACTACAGAAAGAGTATGTCTTGCTGTGATCTGGACCATGTGGAAATTTCGACCGTATCTCTATGGTAGGCCATTCACAGTTGTTACAGACCATCATTCACTTTGTTGGTTGACAGGTCTTAAGGATCCAACAGGACGACTCGCCAGGTGGGCACTACGCTTTCAAGAGTATGACATTACCATAGTGTACAAAAGTGGAAGAAAACACCAAGACGCAAACTGTCTCTCAAGAAACCCTGTGCAAGACCATCATGACTTTGATGAAGATAGTGACTGTCTCGCTGCACTCCAGGATCTCTTTGCTGAGCAGAAGAAGGACGCCAAGATATCTCAAATTATGCTTGCCTTGAATTGGACAGTCGATATGAAAGAACAATTTTTGGTAATTAATGGAGTATTTTGCAAGGAAAACTTTGAGCCGTTTGGAAAGAGGTGGCTACCAGTGATTCCTAAACACATGCCCTTAGATGTTCTACAGAAATTCCATGACACACCTGAGGTCGGACATCTAAGATTTATTAAGACATACGATAGAATCCGCAAGAGATTTTTCTGGCCAGGTTTATTTAGGAGTGTCCATCATTGTGTGTCACACTGTCGAGAGTGCCAGAGGAGAAAGGCAGTTCCTCCGAAACAACCTGGCCGACTCATACCAATTCCACCAGCCGAAACGCCTTTTCAGCGTGTTGGGATTGACCTCCTCGGACTATTTCCAACGTCTGCTAGTGGCAATAGATGGATCATTGTTTGCACTGATTATCTGACACGCTCTGCCATTACAAAAGCCGTGAAAACAGCCGAATCATCCGAGGTAGCTAGACTGATCGTGGAAGACATTGTATTAAAACACGGTGGCCCATGGTCGTTAATTACGGGGAGAGGGAAAGTTTTTCAAACGAATCTTGTGACAGAGATAAACGGTCGGTGCAACATTACTCATCACGTGACGACTGCCTACCATCCGCAAACTAACGGGCATACTGAACGCCTTCATAAGATCTTGGCCGACGTCTTATCAGTGTTCGTCAATGTTGAGAAGAGCAACTGGGATGAGGTGTTACCTTTCGTGACGTTCGCCTACAACACCTTCAAACAAGACACCACAGGATTTACGCCAATTCTCCTGGTGCATGGACGTGAGGCGACAACCACAAGGTTCGAATCCTCCCTCGGGCATGGGTGTGTGTGTTTGGCCTTAGGATAATTTAGGTTAAGTAGTGTGTAAGCTCAGGGGCTGATGACCTTAGCAGTTAGTCCCATAAGAGTTCACACACATTTGAACATTTTTTTTTGTTTTGACTACGACGATGGACACTGTGGTTCCGTTACATCCTGATGACGTGAACGACGACTACATCGGCCAGATGTTAACCAGGGCTGAGGAAGCTCGGCAGGTACCTCGACTCCGCACGCTGTAGGCTCAAGAAAACGTTCGCCAAAGGTATAACGCGGGCCACCGCCCTGTTGTTTACCAGCCCGGTGACCTCCTCTGGTTCTTCACTCCTGTTCGGAACGTTGGTCTCTCTGAGAAGCTCACCAGGCGCTACTTTGGTTGTAAGACAGTTGTCTGATGTTACTTGTGAAGTTGAAGATTTCGACCCCGACACAAGACGACGAAAGATCAGAGATACGGTCCACGTTCTTCGAATGAAGCCCTATAACGATCCTGCAACCCATGGTAAATTCGAAGCTCCAGCGACAGGCAACAAGCGGGAATGTGACGAAGTGCGTAGCGGCAAAAGAAGTTCTAAGAAGATCACCGCCAGGGCGAGAATCAGTCATCAGGAGTCGGAGTACGCAGAATCGATGACTCGTTCCCCGTCTAGGACGACGTAACACCGAGACACTGTTCACACAAGGTGGGGGGAGTGTTGCAGAATAAGCTGAGTAGCGCCGTGGTGTGGTGGTTATGATACTAAACTTTTGCATGGAGGGTCGTGAGTTCGAAACTCATCTCGTCTCTACAATTTTAATTTCTATATTCGGTTCGAGTACATTCTAAAAGCATCCACAAATGTCAAGAATCATTGTACTGCAATGTTCTGTAGCTGTATATATACTACTGTATGTGTTCTGGCCGGAGGCAGTTCTCTCCGTACTCTTGTATGTGCAAGTGCTGACTATACCTTTGTTAAGTGAAGTTAGTGTTCCTCATTCATCTAATTACACCTTCTTCTACGTGACAACGTAGAGGAGGCGTTGAGTCACAGGCAGGCGCAACAAAGAGACTACTATACATTTCGAACACTCGGCCAAAAGACAATGTTCTTAATCACATATTCACGCAAGCACAACTCACACATACATGACCACGGTTTCCGGCACCTGAGGTCGGACTGTGAGCAACTTCACCTAATGGTACAAGCACTCCGTGGGTGGTAGGGGTAAGGAGGAGGCTGCACCAAGTAGGCGAAGGGATAGCAGGAGCACTCCCTTCATGACTCAGCATCATGCAGAACTGGAGCAACTGACCCACATGTTCTGCCATGGTTTCAGATACTCGTCATGTCCTGACATGAGGAATATCCTACCCAGTATCCTTCTCACCCTTCCCATGGTGGTATTCCTCCAGACACCAAACCAGCGCAATATCCTTGTCCATCACTACTCCATCCCTCCCCCCAACCACTTGCCTCATGGCTCATATCCCTGCAATAGACCTAGACGCAAGAACTGTCCCATACATCCTCCCACCTCCACCTACTCCAGTCCAGTCACATTTACAACCTAATCTGCGTCCACTGTGCTGTTTCCTATGTGCACATGACAATCAGCAAGCTGCCCATCCACATGACTGGCTACTGACAAACTGTGACTGGGAGATAGCTGGGCCACCCGGTTGCTGAACATGCTGCACGACACAACATACTTCACTTGTGCTTCACAGTCTGCGCCATTTGGATCCTTCCTTTTCTCAATTTTGCAAATGAGAACACTCCTTGCAATATGTCCTATGTTCCCGTAACCCCCCTGGCTTCAACCTTCACTAGCCCCTGTCCTTCACCTACCAACCCCTTCCCTGCTCCCACTCCACTACTACACTGCTTCCTATGTCACCATTGCACCAAAAAAATCTTCAAATGTGTGTGAAATCTTATGGGACTTAACTGCTAAGGTCATCAGTCCCTAAGCTTACACACTACTTAACCTAAATTATACTAAAGACAAACACACACACCCATGCCCGATGGAGGACTCGAACCTCCGCCGGGATCAGCCGCACAGTCCGTGAGTGCAGTGCCTTAGACCGCTCGTCTATCACCAGTGTACCCACAATTCCTTTTTCCCTCCTCTACTTATCTTCTTTTCCGCCCCACTTCCCTCATTTTCATACCGCCTGAAAGCACATAAAGCCCTACCCTGACTCACCACATCCCTGCATTCTCCCACAAGCAACACTACTCCCTCCCCCACCATTAACCTGCTATACCTCACCTTCTCATCCCAGCCTACTTCTTACCCCCATCACCCACGGACTGTTTGTCCCATCAGCCGCAACTACTCACAGTCCAGCCTACATCTACATCTACATCTACATCTACATCTACATTTATACTCCGCAAGTCACCCAACGGTGTGTGGCGGAGGGCACTTCACGTGCCACTGTCATTACCTCCCTTTCCTGTTCCAGTCGCGTATGGTTCGCGGGAAGAACGACTGCCGGAAAGCCTCCGTGCGCGCTCGAATCTCTCTAATTTTACATTCGTGATCTCCTCGGGAGGTATAGGTAGGGGGAAGCAATATATTCGATACCTCATCCACAAACGCACCCTCTCGAAACCTGGCGAGCAAGCTACACCTCGATGCAGAGCGCCTCTCTTGCAGAGTCTGCCACTTGAGTTTGCTAAACATCTCTGTAACGCTATCACGATTAACAAATAACCCTGTGACGAAACGCGCCGCTCTTCTTTGGATCTTCTCTATCTTCTCAGTCAACCCGACCTGGTACGGATCCCACACTGATGAGCAATACTCAAGTATAGGTCGAACGAGTGCTTTGTAAGCCACCTCCTTTGTTGATGGACTACATTTTCTGAGGACTCTCCCAATGAATCTCAACCTGGTACCAGCCTTACCAACAATTAATTTTATGTGATCATTCCACTTCAAATCGTTCCGCACGCATACTCCCAGATATTTTACAGAAGTAACTGCTACCAGTGTTTGTTCCGCTATCATATAATCATACAATAAAGGATCCTAAGTGACCAGAGACATTGGTCATGTGTGTGTGCGAGTTATGTTTGTGTGCATGTGTCTGAATGTGTTTTCTACTTTAGAAGACGGCCTTTCGGCTGAAAGCTCAAATGCATAGCAGTCTTTTCTTTGTTCCTATTTGTGACTCAACATCTCCTCCGTATGGTTAGTAGCAATCTATTCTTTTCATAAAATATTCGTTATTCCACCCTGGATTTTCCGTTGTTTAAATATTAAATTATTTTTAATAAATTTGGTTTCACCGCCTCTTCTCTTGTTGTCCCTAAAGTGAGGCTTATTTTTCTTTGTGCCTGTGGTTACAAAATCCTTTAGATGAGAAGAGCACAACACCTTCCGTTTTCCTGCTGTTTCATGTGCTTTGGTGTAAAGCTGTTCTGTTTTCTTCTGTTATTGCTTCTTTTTCTTCTGCTGCAGTTGGTGTTATGCTTGATGTTTTGCACCACAGCTTCAGCATAGGAGAGAGTTTTACTTGGAGCTTACGTTTCCGCTTGTAGCCCAATTCACGAATAATTTTTCTCCTTAAGACTCTCAGCATAAGAAACTATTTTTTGGTGTCCTTTTACTTCCACTTTTAGGACAATTTGTGAACTGCTACTCTTACTTATATTTCTAACGCGTTCTCTAATTTTCTGACAAATAAATCACTTTTCTCTATTATTTATGTGCATGCCATGCCTGGTATAATGAACTCTTTCGAGTGACTGACATTTCAGAAAAGACGTGTTTAGATATGCTTTAGACCCGGGCTGGGCGCGTGAGCTGCCTGGTGGCCACGATGCGCCCGCAGCTCACATTCCCTTACTCGTGAACATGGTTGAAGACAGTCGACGATATCATACACGACTCACAGCTGACGGTCGAATTTGTAGTCACGTTAGTATTCTTTGCATTGTCGTAATTACTGCAGTACGACACAACATAACACGTGCATAGTGTTTTCTGAAGTGTCGTTTAAAGACCAATTTTGTGTTGGACAAGAGATCCATCGAATGAAAAAGTAATAACAGTTACTGAAGTTAAAATCTTCTGGTTTGTCAGGGCATGTCATATTTATCCTGAAAAAATGAGTTGTCGTGTGGCGAGGGCCTCCCGGCGGGTAGACCTGATCGCCTGGTGTAAGTCTTTTGAGGTGACGCCACTTCGGCGACTTGCACGTCGAGGATGAAATGATGATGATGAAGGCGACTCAAAAACCCAGTCCCTGAGCGGAGACAATCTCCAACCCAGCCGGGAATCGAACCCGGGCATCCCGACATGACAAGCTGTCGCACTGTCCACGTTTCTTTTATCTCATTTTGTTCGTGATCGTTCGTTCTATTTGTTCGTGGCAGACGTCCCATAACTCCTGTTCAAGTTCATCGTCATTCCATTAACTCAGTTCAGCTACGGTGGCGGACGTATCTATCCTAAACGATCGACGTTTCGACCCCCGTGCTGGGATTTCCTTCAAGATCTTGTGGTGTCCACTGTCAGTTCACACCATAAGATTCTGAAGAAGATCCCAACAGATCGTTTAGCATAAATATGACACGGCGTAACAAACAAGAAGATTTTAACTACGCTGACAACGGGCACGAAAGCCTACAGACTTAAATAATAATAGATGGCTTATAACAGTTCTGTTGTGAGGAAAAGCAAAATAATTTACGCTAGTGTGCACCCTTTTATAAGCCATCTCGTCTCATAAGACCTTTCATGTCTTTACGCAAGTTGAAATATCGTTCTAAAACAATACCTCGACACAACCGGCGTACTTCACGAAAATACGGCACATCGCCATAATCGCACCCCAGCTTTACCAGGAAAGGTGTATACTACCGTGCGATCTCAGTTTGTTAACATTTTTTACAACAACGCCCATGGCGTCACTTATTTGGGACATTTTGCCATCAGATTAATGCGATGTAGAAAGCAGTGTTACAAGCTATCGCTTGCTTTAACTATAAATATTTGTCCGATGATTCTAAATGTTATTATCTTTACATCAAGAAAAGTATTAACTTGTCAATAACCTTCAAATCGTGAGCTTCACCCTTAATTTTTATATTCGGAATTTGTAAATTTACTAATGGCACTTTTGTTGCCTATGTCTGCGGTCACTTTCAGAACTCAGATTAATATTCAAACTAACTAAATTACTTAGACTGAACCTTGAATTTCTGGTGTACCCTTGTGTCACCGCAATAAAATAAAAACAGTGAATTGTTGAGGGAGTATGAATGAGTACAGTGGCGTATTTAAGTTTACAAAAAGAATCACAAGTTCTTATTAATCCTTTTATAACTACAACGAGTTGATGAATCTTACAAAAAATGACAAACACAAATCAAAAAATGGATGCTGCTTGATTGGCAGAGCATTCATTGGGGTGAAAGCTATAAAAATTATCCCCTGAATTAATCCCTTTTACAACACAATCAGGCTTTGTGTAGATGAATCCTCTGTGAGGTCGAATTCTATTCAAATGTAATGAAATATGACCAGATACACCACAAACTATGGTTCACGGAGAACAGGGAGCACACTTTCACCTGCATTCGGGCGGCAACAGAAATCGGCACGATGCGGCAGCTGTAATGTTCTGACGAGTCCACGGAAATTTGCAAATTATGCGGCCTGGCGTTCTGATTATGAGAATGGGGTAAACTTTCCTATCAGAACCCTGAAATCCCGGCAGATTTCGGTATTAGGTGCACCCATTCACTGATCTGGCCTAAACAATTTGACTCACAGGCACAATGGTGCGTGTTGTAATTGTCAAATGTCAGACGGCCGACTCAGGATGAATAAGTTCACCCTCGTGACACTCGATATGTTCGAGGTGATATGCAGTTCCACTGTCCGTACTGTTGGAAACTGCCACCGACTGTTAGTCCACCACAAGATACAGACCACAAGTCTCTCCCACCAGGGAAACACCTGAAGTTCATCGGGGGAGGATGAGAAGACGAAGAAGGCAAAGAATCACAACCACTTTCCATCAAGCCTCGGAACAGGAGATCAATTACCAAAACGAAACCGCCTCCACATTGCACAAACCAATTGAACTACCCTCTATGTATTGAATCTCCCCTCTTGACTGTTCTGTTGGCCTGGTTGCCAATCCAGACACAGCACCGGGCTTCCGCTGGGGGAGCAAGCCTCTGCTTTGCATATCCTGAGAGCAGCCAATCGGCGACTCAAAATCTCTTTTGTCTGAAAAGAGAAGATTTTAGACTAGGGAGGCGTCGTTCTCACGGTAAACGTCGCCATGTTTCAGCAGAAAACGTCTACCTAGACGGGAGCACAGTCTCTCATTTACGGAGAAATCTAATCTTTCCACGTCGACCATTTCAGTTTCTGAAAGAAGGCTGTTAAGCTCCTAGGACACCATGTTTTTGCTGCTCACTAGAAGAACCTGGCGACTTCCTGGCATCAGGGGAGTTACAAGCTTGCCTTCAACTGCACCAGCCGCTTAGTCTATATCGTCCCAGCCTCTAACATGAGAATGCTTGGAGTTTTATGACTGTCCCACCATTTGCACATAATCACACATTACAGAAGTCTCTCTTAAATGGCTTCGTCCACCCACTTTCCGCTAACTGGGCTCCTTCTTGACGGACTGTCACTTCGACAAGGTAAAATGTGTTGCGAACCGGCACTCTCCTGCTCCATCCCTAAGTGGAAAGAAAGGAGTGCCACGGTCTTAAGTCCACAGTGCTACTTCCCAGAATCACTCGCTGGATTCAACATTTACAGCCCACAATCCATCACTCTCCCTGTTCTCCGTCACCTCCACTACAGCTCCTCGGGTACAAGTTCTGTACAGGCTACACATGCAGTTATATGAACGTTATACTCACAATTTCAGTCATAAACCACACATAGCAAATGTAGTACTTCAGAACATGATCTACAGTATGAACACTGATCTGACTGACTGTGAGATAGTGGCGTGCCACCTCTCAGTATATCGCTGCTATTTCCTGCTGGATACCAACTTCTTACTCTTGTTCCTCATCAACGTAACTACACTAGTCATTTGACCAACCATTGCAGGAGTCCAACCGGTTGCAATCAACACAAGTTTTCCCAATAAGGGTCATTTGCCAATAATATATCCTAAGCAAGAAAATATGTCATCGCCCGAAGTTGTATCCTGCATTGGCACTAAATCAAGCAGTTTCTCCATCAAGCTGAACTCGGCGTCAACACCCCTCACAAATACCGCCAGATGAGCAACAACAGTCACATTCGTTAAAATGGTTCAAAAGGCTCTGAGCACTATGGGGCTTAACATCTGAGGTCGTCAGTCCCCTAGACTTAGAACTACTTAAACCTAAGCAACCTAATGACATCACACACATCCATGCCCGAGGCAGGATGCGAACCCGCAACCATAGCACCAGCGCGGTTCCGGACTGAAGCGCCTAGAACCGCTCTGTCACAACGGCCGGGGTCACATTCGTGATTTCATCCAAAACCAAAGAGAGAGAGAGAGAGAGAGAGAGAGAGAGAGAGAGAGAGAGAGAGAGAGAAATCTTTAATCTTATCTTTCATTTGCAATTTCTTCATGCGTCTGCAAACTGTTCTCCTTGAAAGAGGAACTGTTTCGAAAACTGGAAGGGTGCTGGACGCAAGATTGTTGCAGCATCAACAAGATACTCTTTAACAAATGCTCAATAGCTGAAGGGACGCGCTATTTTGGCTGTTGTAAGAGATATATGATAGCTCACTTTCAATATACCATCACTGTGAGAGATAGGGTTCTCTTCCCGGAAATGCGTTGAAAGGTTGAGGAAAACTCGAGGGTAAAACCACACAATCCTTTATAAACAATAGAAATATTTTCAGGAAATGGTTTATCTTGCTTATTTCTCTCTTTCCCGTTTTAGCTTCAGAAGATTGGCTTTCCTTTCGTCAGTATCCAAAGCGATTTCTCGTGAAGGAATTGAGAATGTCGTATCACATTTTTTTTCTTCCATGTGAATAATATGAACAAATGACGGCCTGTTTATGTTTCAATAAAAAAGTAATCATCTTCTCACTGTCGGTTGAAGCATAGGGATGCGACCGATTTTCGTTTTAAAGGTCTTACCTCCTCCTCAGAAACTTTACATTCATTAATTTTCTCCTGCCACGAACGCCAAAGACTCGTCAACAGCGACAACACTAACGACACAATGTGGACACGCCCGTCTTGCAGCACACGCATCGGTAACAAAAGAGCGATGTTAGCAGAGACGTGGAGGAGGGAGCGCCCGCAGGCAAGCAGCGTTGGCACTGAAGGACGCCCGCTCATTTGCCCATCCCTGATTCCGATATTTTTTTAGTTTCCTGTTAGTGTTCTCGATTGCTTAGTAATTAAGTCTTATCATGTAGGTATACTAGAAAGAATGTTATGTAAAAGGCAGTACTCAGCCAACAGGTTGCCCACAAAAAATACATTAGCCAGGTTTCGATAGTTCTAAGACTATCTTCATCAGATTGGTAAAAGTTTCCTAGAAAAATATATAAGGTCTAGATAATATGCATAAAATAGATAGCCGGCCGGTGTGGCCGTGCGGTTAAAGGCGCTTCAGTCTGGAACCGCGTGACCGCTACGGTCGCAGGTTCGAATCCTGCCTCGGGCATGGTTGTGTGTGATGTCCTTAGGTTAGTTAGGTTTAATTAGTTCTAAGTTCTAGGCGACGGATGACCTCAGAAGTTAAGTCGCATAGTGCTCAGAGCCATTTGAACCATAAAATAGATACAGACGTGAGTATTGGGACAACATCGTTTGTATCCCAAAGTACCATTATCCAAGATGGCGGCGACGACGTTAACCAATATGACGGCGATGGCGTAATCCAAGATGGCGGCGATGACATCATACAAGATTGCGGATTTTGGCGGGAAGTTTGAATTTTGGCTGGAAAGTGCCACGCCCCCTCTCCAGAAAAATGGCAGGAAGTTTGAATTTTGGTGGGAAACTGCCACGCCCTCCTCCCCCAGAAAAATGACGTGAGTTTCAAATTCCAATATGATAATACGTCACATCCCAGTTATCTCTACTAAGCAAACAAAATGCTGGGAAAAGAGGACTTGTCTTTATTATGTACCCAATTTCAAGCATGTCTGTTCGCCACCGGGTCTGGACTGCAACTGGCTTAGTTCATATCGTCGCCACCAGAGAGTGCCACCATGATGTCAACTGATGATGCAAGTACCGTTATTCAAGATGGCTGCACCCAGTATATCCACCATGTGGTGTAAGATTGGACACTTGGCCTACCTCCACTAACCTAACCCCCCTCCCCAATAAAAATGGCGCGAAGTTCAAATTACAACACGATAATGCAGCACACCTACGATAACGGCGGGAAAAATGGACTTGTCTTTATTATTCAACGAATTTCAGACAGGTGAGTTCTCCACTGCAACTGGACTGCAACTGGCTTCGTTCATATCTGTGCCAGCAAAGGGTGCTCTCCTGACGTCAGGTGATGACGCAAGTACCGTCATTCAAGGTGGCTACACCTGATGTATCCACCATGAGCTTCAGAGCTCAAGTGGCTTAGTTCATATCGTGCCCACCAGAGGGCACATCGCGTGATGACAGAAGATCATCTGTTCTCGCGCGTGCGTTATAACCGGACACGCGCCGCGCCATCGGCCCGCGGGCGTCCAACCGCTTACGTCACACATCCTCGGCCGCCACCTCCATACACGCGCCGGACATAGTCTTCTGTAAATACGCTAACTAAAGTAATACCCACATCGCCATCTAACCTATCAATTACCTAAGTACTTAATTCCACTTTAATGTGACATAGCCTGCATTCTACTCGTATACAGCTACGTGTTTCGTGTGTGTTTTAAAGTGCTGTCTACTTGCGATCGTTAACGGTAAACCTGTCGGTCATCAGAGGCCTTCCATCTCTTGCTGAGTATGGATGTAGATGTAGATGTAGATGCGTGAAGAAACTTGACACACTCCTCTAAAGAAGCTTTGATTTATGCGATCGCCCCTGTCGCATCTTGGGGGTAAAATCGAGACTTCAGGGTCATAACTAACTTAGCGGTAAGAGCTTGTGAGGCGCTGCAATCCCTGTGTACACATTTGCCCGACTGATGCGCTGTTTACAGAGTTAGTGACGGAATGACTTGTAATTTTCGCATGTCAGACGCTGCTGCTATGAGATTATCTGTTTCCTTGTAGGATGTAGCCCCCACTACTATCATTTTATGTAAGCCTTATGCAGGCATCGTATAATTTCTGAACCGTGATCGGATGTGAACAGTGGACACTATACGTCTCTGCAAAGCTATATTGTGCTCCTATCATGCAAAGCAAATGTTTTACGATTCGATAAGATAGTTCAGTGTAGAGAAACTGTGAAGAAGGATGTATGCCTGATAGACTGGAAAGGTATTCGATCTAACATCATAGCCCATTTTTAAGTGCAGAACGCTGTAGTCTTAGGAGTGTGTGTGTTTATGTTCTCTATCTTACCAATACCTTCCAGGTACAGATCCTAGGCTGTAGAACAATCGTTGATTTAGGTAAAAATGTGTCCAACTCAATTCGTCTCGAACTCAATTGCGTATAAAAATAAGTCTTTTTTTGTTCTTCTTAACTGTATGCTATTACATTATGCCACTTTGAAATCTGTTACTGTAGATTGATAAGGAGTGCTAAGCTCCTCGACATGGTCACATCTCGAGAAGTCTCGTGCACTTGGATGGATAAGGACTTGGAAAGCTATATTCATTCACGAGACGTGGAGTGCAGTGCTCTTCTTCTGATCGCTTGGAGATTAATTCTCTAACGGTGCTGCAGGGTGGGTTGGCCAATGACAATGTGAGGTTGGTCTTTTACCGTAAGATGGGGAGAATGCTCTGTGACTCCCATACGCTGAGAAATAGATCGTAAATTAAACACTATGCTTGAGGTGACAGAAATATGTGGAGCGCTGTCTCGTATACTTTGATGATTTATGTGTTCCAGAATTAAGAATTAATGGACGTACTGCTCAGTCATCTATCGATGTTCGCAATGATATTCGCAACGTGGAGAGGGCGTAGTTTAGCTATGATACGGAAATTGGGGAAACATGCTGTCACATCATTGGCCGGTGCTGAACTTAGTGTAAAATTCTTCACACTATCAAGCCTCATTGGTTACCGCATAATGATTGAGTGACATAGCTTGTTTGAATTGGGGAAGAAGGTTTGTGGATGGATGACAACTTGTAGGGGTTGCTAGCAGCTAAAAAGCGATCGCGTACATGCGTGCAAAATTACGAATAACTCGAAATTTAACGCCGAGCCATCATCTATTCCGTCACGGTGACATATGAATTTAGATGTAGAGGTCATGAATCACTTTGGGACGGTAGTTTGGAAACTCTCCACAACACTGCCAAACTCTTCTAGTTTCCTTATGTTGTAAATGTGTTTTATTTAAAAATCATTCAGTGTTATGCTATCTGCCGTAAGAATATGATTTACATCTTGTGATGTCTAATTTTCTGTGAGAGGTCATGGATCAGAGCGTCTTAATGTCAGTTTAGAATCTGACACAGACCTCGGAGTCGTGGCAGAAAACGAAATCTTTGGCAATGTACAAAAGCGTGTTAGAAAACAGTGTTTGGAGCAGAGGCAGAGGGAGCGCCTCATACGATAATTCACTTAGAGTATAGGCGATGAAAGTTTAAAGTGGTCTATGCGGTTTTTGTATATTTAATATGATCGTCTCCACATAGGCAGCTGCGGTTTGATGTGCCGGACTTGGTGAACTGTTAGGAATGCCGGGTTGGCTGCACGCTGCGCTATTCTCCGTAACTATTGTGAAATGTCTTTCTTCGCGGTGGAGGTCCACTGTAGCTATACATCATTGCGCCCGCATCGACATCTAGGTGACTTGTAAATAGGATGAGCTTTTATAGTTCGTAGTTTTTCTATGTTGGGGTGGGTATAGATTAACGAAGATACCATGTTAGGGATCTATAGTTCTTGTATCTAGTTTGGGTATGCACCATATTATGCGCATTTCCACCGAATGCTCAAAACACGGTCCTGTTGCAGTAACTCAGCTCGAACTGTTTCTACACGGATTGCAGAATGTGTTGGATATGTCTTTCTCTGACTTAAACTGGAATTAGCACTTGTGGAAAGCTTTAGAAGTGGGTGCGACTGGAGGATGTGTAGGGTGTGATTAAAAGGCGGTTGTAATTTTACTGTAGCTGACAGATTTGAGGAAAGTGACTCGTTTAGAGATACGAGAGTGTGTGAAATATGATTGACTTGTGGGTGTGAGCCTATGCAAGTGTGTGTTTGAATGGACATAATTTCTAATATATAGTGCAAGGCTAGAGATCTGATAAGTTAGGGTATATTTTTCTTCTTTGGACCTCAATCACCACATCATCTACTACTACTGTCTGTCATCGCCTATAACTCAGCGGATATATCGCGGAACGTCTGTTATGGTCTCAAGACAGAATGCATTGTAATAACTAATGAATTATGCAGTTGTGTGCGGTGTGATGGAGTCGCAAATAGCGCTTGCATATGACGTCTCTTAGCCAAATGACTTTCAAAGTTCATTGAATTTATCACGAGGTTGCATCGTTGACTCTTAATAGACACATCTTAATGATCACCGTCACGGTATTTGTCTGGAAAACACCACCTTATTCAGAGTTAATGTCGTACTTCGATTCGTAAAGCGGTTATAGGTTTTAACATGGATACTTGGGTGCACCTGTAGAACGATGAGTGCTTATGAGAGTAAGATGCAGTTGTTGTTGGGATCGGGATTTTTTCTTTAACATGTGCTCGATTACGTCTATGACACAGTGGTATGACTCTCACAAAGAACGCAAGAGACATGCACACGCATTGTTGATTTCTGGTCAGTATTATTTGGTGTCATATGCATCCAGTTATTGAGGAGGGAATATTAGTTAGTATTAGAGCTGGGTGTGTGATATGTTCGCATTTGACCATCAGGTTTTACAAGTATATCTGTTTGTGTAAAGGAAATGGCTATGTGTTGTTGTAGGGAGGGTATGGATTTGACTTGTACTGTGATAGCGAAGGGAAGAGTATATCTAGTGGTAAGGAAGGTACAGGAATTTCCAGAGCCACAGTGGTCAACGGAGTGTATTTCTGATACTTTGCTCAATGCCGAATATCGTTCAGATGAGAGTTAGATCATAAGATTTAATTGTAAGTATAGTGATAGAAGAAATATGTGAGGGGTTTTCTAGAATGTGTTCGTGTATGCAAAGTCTGTGGTGGTATTGATTCGCGTTCTCATGTTAATGGTAGCGGTCTTCCGAATGTAGAGGCCTGTTGGAGTGTGCCGGCCTCTGTGGCGAGCGGTCCTCGGCGCTTAAGTCCGGAACCGTGCTGCTGCTACGGTCGCAGGTTCGAATCCTGCCTCGGGCATGGACGTGTGTGATGTCCTTAGGTTAGTTAGGTTTAAGTAGTTCTAAGTTCTAGGGGACTGATGACCACAGATGTTAAGTCCCATAGTGCTTAGAGCCATTTGAGCGATTTGTTGGAGTGTAGGAATGTATGATAGTTAACTTCACCATCTTCTAGACGACCGAATAGCGAACTAAGTGTGTTGGGCGGCTTTCGTGATCAAGAGTAACTTTTAGAAGATGATGCGTTTGCGGTGGAGCGTTATTCCCTCCCATGTAAATTGTTCGGTCGACTACTCCTGCACATTTGGTGCCTTTTATATAGTTGAGGGAATATCGATCGTGGTGTGTTGGGCACACGTTTGCCTGTTCTCTAGACGTGGGAAAGACCCTAGTTGGTTTGTAAACAATATTGGTCATCTGGAATCTGTTAGATCACCGACTTCGGTATTCGAGAGCACGAATATCAGTTTACTCTACTTGTTTCTAGTTAGTCAATGGTTTACAGCATGCTGCACCTTGCTAAAGTTTGGTGTTTGTGGAGAAATAATTTACAGTGTATATCATGCGCAATATGTTGCGTTAGCGATCGGGATGCTACTGCTGTGTGCTTGATATCGAGACGTATGGTGAAAATTGTATAACATTATGGCGAAAATGCGGGTGTTCTTGTAATCGACGAGCCTGGAGATGTCTGTAGAAATGCGAGCAAGAAAGCTAAAAGAGTAACGCGTTTGTGCTAAGGGGAAACGTGTGGTGTCACCGCCAGACACCACACTTGCTAGGTGGTAGCTTTAAATCGGCCGCGGTCCATTAGTACATGTCGGACCCGCGTGTCGCCACTGTGTGATCGCAGACCGAGCGCCACCACAAGGCAGGTCTCGAGATACGGACTAGCACTCGCCCCAGTTGTACGGACGACGTAGCTAGCGACTACACTGACGAAGCCTCGCTCCTTTGCCGAGCAGATAGTTAGACTAGCCTTCAGCCAAGTCAATGGCTACGACCTAGCAAGGCGCCATTAGTAACATTGCATGTATCTATGGAGTCTCACTTATATCGTCAATAGCGATGTACCAAGGATGGATTAAAGTTAAGTATTCCAGAAGCTACGTACTTTTCTTTATAGCATTCATTACATATCCTGTTACAGACCTATCTCTTGCCTGCGTGAACTAAACGCGTGCCTTTCGGCTACTTCCGTGGCGTGGCTGTCTTGCTACGCCACAACAGTTGGCGACGACGATTAAAACGATTTTCTTCTTTATCCTTACTTGATTTACTTGTGTCATGGCTTCGCCACAATCTCCAGATGTACTGTCCGAATTTTATCGCTTGCAGAATCAGCAGACGCAGGCGTTATTGGATGCCCTTGGACAGCTCGTCCAGGGTCAACGTGCACTGCAAAACGATGCGGCCGCCGCCGCTTCACTGCTACCGCAGCCACAACATGCAGTTGCACCCCTATTTCGTCCCTATGAACCAGCTACGGAAACATGGACGGAGTGGTCACACCAATTTGGATTTCATCTCGCCGCCTACAGAATTCAAGGTAACGAGCGGCAGCCTCACTTATTGTCGTGTGTAGGGGTGCAAACGTACCGTGTGATAGTGAAATTATTTCCCCGATGCGACGTAGCAACTCTGTCCTACGAAGATATTTTGTCTGCTTTAGATGCCTATTTCAAGGAAACAGTTAATGTAGTTGCAAAAAGGTATACTTTCTTTCATACAAAACGTACGGCCGGTCAAACTAAAGGGAGTGGGTTGCAACATTGCAAGGCCTTACAAGGGATTGTGCTTTTGAGTGTGAATGTGGACTCCCTTATTCAGATACTATGGTACGTGATGCAATAGCACAGAACGTTTCTGATGTTCGTATACGGGAACAGATTTTGAAACTAGTTAATCCCTCCCTTCAGCAAGTGATAGACATATTAGATAGACAAGACACACTTGACTTTGCACAGGAATCATTTAAAACTTCGCCGGCCGTGTGTCACATTAACCGGGCCGCCGGGCGCGCTGCACGGACCGGTAAACTGCCCTCGCACACGTCCGCGCAGCTGCCGCCACGCTCTAAACCAGGTGTGCCGCGCCAGCATACAAATGCAGTGAAATCATGCCCGCGGTGTGCTACTAGACATTCGCGTGAAAATTGCCCGTCGCGCCAAGCTATTTGCTTTTTCTGTAATAAGAAAGGACATGTTCAAAGTGTTTGCCAGAAAAAGCTCAGTTCAGACACTCTTAATCATTCCAGGCCCTTTGCTTCGCGCCGGAATCGAACCAAGGACACTCAGGCTCGTGGACCTTCACCCATGGACATTCATGTAGTTAATTCCACTTCATCCAGTGCCACTGTCTCTAACAGTGACTGTGTTCGTCCCACAAATACTGTGCTTCGACGTCGCCGGAAATCGCGTCAAGTCGCAAGTGCTTCTGTACCAGTGTCAGTTCAAATTGCACAAGACAGTCGCTCTTGTCGTCAGCAGGACAATAAACTTTTTGTAGATTTGGACTTTAATGGCACGGTCATACCATTCCAGCTCGATACCGGAGCTGCAGTTTCATTGCTCAATCATGACACGTACAAACAACTGGGCAAACCTCCGTTGCGTGCCGCAACTGTTAAGTTAAATAGTTATTCAGGTCAGAATATCCCTGTGTTAGGACAGTGCACTCTTCTTGCAACATACAAGGGACAAACAAAACTTGTGTCATTTTATGTTCCTCGTTCTTCTTCTGCAGTGAACTTGTTTGGTTTAGATTTATTTCAATTGTTTAACTTGTCTATTGTAAATCAGGTCCTATCAGTGAATCAGACTGTGTCTTCCGCCAGTCTTTCTCGTCTATGTGAAGAATTTGCAGACATTTTTGCACCGGGCCTTGGTTGCGCTAAGAACTATGAAGCACATTTGGAACTGAAAGTCAACGCGCAACCGAAATTTTTCAGAGCGCGCAATGTTCCTCACGCATTGCGTGATGAGGTCGCAAGAAAATTAAAGGATTTAGAATCACAAGGAGTAATTGAACGTGTGCAGGCTTCTCTCTAGGCCTCACCCTTAGTAATTTTGCCAAAACCTTCCGAAAAACTGAGACTTTGTGTGGACTTCAAGGCAACAGTGAATCCACAACTAGTGATTGCAACTTTTCCCTTACGCCGCCCGGAAGATCTTTTTACTAAATTGTGCCCGGGTAAATATTTTTCGAAGTTGGACCTAGCAGATGCGTACTTGCAACTCCCAGTGGACATCGAATCCCAGCGCGTCTTGGTGGTTAACACGCATCTTGGTTTGTACCGATTCAAAAGACTGCCATTTGGGTGTGCATCCGCCCCTCCATTGTTTCAGCAATATTTACAAACTGTTTGTGCGTCGGTCCCTACTGCAGCGAACTATCTGGACGATATTGTGATCTCCGGAAAGACAGCCAATGAACATTTAGCACATCGACGAACATTATTTCAGGTATTGCGACAAAATGGTCTTCGCTTGCGGAAGGACAAATGTGTGTTTTTTGCTCGTGATTTACCATACCTGGGACATGTAATCAATGCCCAAGGCATACTTCAGAGTCCAGAGCACCTCCGTGCCATACAAGACTTGCCTTCGTCGCAGAATTTGAAGCAGCTACAGAGTGTGCTGGGAAAAATTAATTACTACCACAGGTATATCCCGCGTGCCTCTTCCATTTCAGCTCCGCTTCATAGCTTACGCCGTAAGGGTGTTCCGTTCGTCTGGACAACGGCATGCGAACGCGCCTTTCGCCAGTTGAAATCAGCGTTGCTTTCAAATACTTGCCTTACGCCATTCGATCCCCAGAAACCCCTTTTGTTGATGGTAGATGCATCGGATTTCGGGATCGGTGCTGTGCTTGCGCACAAAGATGGATCGCATGATCGCCCTATTGCCTTTGCGTCAAAATTGCTCTCGTCTGTGCAAAGAAATTATTCACAGATAGAGAAAGAAGCTTTGGCTCTCGTATTTGGTGTTACTAAGTTCCATGATTTCTTGTATGGTCGTCACTTTACCATCATCACAGACCACAAACCTTTGACATCGCTTTTTCATCCGACCAAGCCTGTACCTCCGCGTACAGCGCAGAAATTCATTTGCTGGTCTATTTTCCTCTCGCAGTACCGCTACGATATCTTGTATCGGTCCACTGCTAAGCACGGAAATGCTGATGCGTTGTCCTGTTTGCCTGTTGCTGAGGATAGAGCATTCGATTCTTCCAAACTTGCTTGCCTGCTCATTGATGCAGAAACCGATGACGTGGTCGAATCGTTTCCGATTGATTTTCGTCGTGTAGCTACAGCCACAGCTGCTGACCCTGTCCTTGCTACCGTTTTGCGTTTTGTTGCTACGCAATGGCCTTTGTCAAAGTCGCGGATCGGGGATCCGTTGGTTCGCCGATTTTTTGCTCACAAGGAGAGACTTTTTGTTCGACGTGGTGTTTTGTTGTTGCGTTGTGATAATGATCAGTCCAGAGTCGTGGTCCCACGTTCGTTACAGTCCTCTGTTTTACGGCTTCTTCACCAAGGACATTGGGGTATAGTGCGAATGAAACAACTTGCTCGTCAGCACTGTACTTGGTTCGGAATCGATGCTGCGATTACGAATATGTGTTCTTCTTGCATGGCGTGTGCCGAGCAACAATCCGCACCGCCGCGGAAAGTCTTTGCATGGCCGAAAGCCTCTTCCCCTTGGCAACGCTTGCACATCGATTTTGCTGGTCCATTCTGGAATGCTCGATGGTTGGTTCTGGTAGATGCCTTCAGTAATTTTCCTTTTGTTGTCCGGATGTCTTCCACGACGTCATCTGCCACCATCCAAGCGTTGTCTGCTATCTTTTGCTTTGAAGGTCTTCCACAGACTATTGTTTCCGACAATGGGCCACAATTCATGTCCGCAGAATTTCAGTCTTTCTGCCAGGCCAATGGTATTCAACATCTGACATCCGCGCCGTTTTCGCCTCAGTCAAACGGTGCCGCTGAACGATTGGTCCGGACTTTCAAGTCACACATGTTGAAGTTGAAAGAGTCGCATTCTCGGGAGGACGCGTTGTTGCTCTTTTTCTCATCGTATCGCTCTCAGCCCCGAGATGGTCGCTCGCCGGCTGAGTTGCTCCACGGTCGTCCTCATCGAACCTTGATGTCTTTGCTGCACCCGCCGCATCAGGTTCCTGTGCAGCGGAAGACTTCTGCTTTTGCTCCAGGCGACGTTGTATTCTATCGCAACTATCGAGGTTCACGGCGTTGGCTCGCAGGGCGCATTCTTCGCTGCCTAGGCCGCGCGATGTATTTGGTTTTGGGGGCCTCTGGTGAGGTGCGTTGGCATCTGAATCAGTTGCGCCTCTGTCGTCGCACGGGTTCTGCCGCTCCCCGTCTGCTTTCAGCGATGGTGCCGTCCGGTCAGCGCCCTGGGGACCCATCTACTGGCTCGCCTCATCCCCAGGTGTTACCGACGATGCCTTCCATTTTGCCCCATGGCGACGCGCCACCGCCGCCTCCGCCGCCGCCGCCTGTTCTCCCGCCGGCGACGCCCGCAGTGGACGCTTCGTTGCAGCCGCCAAGCGCCTCCCTGGGTCACGCGCCGCCGATCGCTTCCCGTGACCAGCTGTCCTCCGCCATGGAACTCTTGCCCGTTCCGGACCACATGACGTCATCGCGCGTCGGATACCCCGACGCAATGGAGGTCGACCCTTCGGCCCCTCCTGTCTCTTTACGGGCGCATACACCGCATGTTGACGTGCACCCTGGACTAGGTTTTCAGGCGTTTCCTAGCTCCCCTCGGACCGAATGGCCGGGTGCGGGTGGCACAGCCTCGCCTGTTGTTAGGCTCCCCACCTCATCGCATACGTCAACATGGGGTCCTCCCCACGGCGGGCGGAAGCCTTATAACACGACCGTTCGCCGATTTGCGGGGGAGGAATGTGGTGTCACCGCCAGACACCACACTTGCTAGGTGGTAGCTTTAAATCGGCCGCGGTCCATTAGTACATGTCGGACCCGCGTGTCGCCACTGTGTGATCGCAGACCGAGCGCCACCACAAGGCAGGTCTCGAGATACGGACTAGCACTCGCCCCAGTTGTACGGACGACGTAGCTAGCGACTACACTGACGAAGCCTCGCTCCTTTGCCGAGCAGATAGTTAGAATAGCCTTCAGCTAAGTCAATGGCTACAACCTAGCAAGGCGCCATTAGTAACATTGTATGTATCTATGGAGTCTCACTTATATCGTCAATAGCGATGTACCAAGGATGGATTAAAGTTAAGTATTACAGAAGCTACGTACTTTTCTTTATAACATTCATTACGTATCCTGTTACAGACCTATCTCTTGCCTGCGTGAACTAAACGCGTGCCTTTCGGCTACTTCCGTGTCGTGGCTGTCTTGCTACGCCACAACAAAACGAACCTGTCTTTGAACATCACTTTGGTTCGCTGATGTAAAGGGGATGATTTGGTATGGTGGGGGATATGAACTGCATGTTTACTAGATCGAGACGGTACTCGGTGATATATTCCCTGGTTGGAGATCGGTTTGATGCTCCAATATTCTTACTAGTATTGGATGTATTTGATGACTTGTAGACAAATTTCCTATGTTTAGTTCTCGGTGCAAAATGGTGATCAGTGTAAAATAGTTTATTACCACTGAGTGTAGCATCTGCAGAAAGAAATAACAGGTTGGGGGGGGGTGTATAGATTGAGGGAACTGTCTGTGCAATTTAGCAATCTTTGCAAAATAATGACAGAAAGCCCCAGAAGGAAAGAAAGGGTGGATGGTGCATCAAAACTGAAGGCGTTAGTAATTCGACTGGTAAATTCGATAAGAGCCAATGAAAATGCTCGATTGATTGTGGTGGGATATAGGAGTGGTGAGAACATTTGCGTATGTTGAGAGCAGGAAGGCTATCACGTTATGTCTGAGAGGAAAACTGGATTCGGCCATATTTTGGTAAACAGGTTCTGTTAGGGTAAGAATTTCCGTGCATACAAGCTGAGGCATCAAGAAAGCAAGCGTTAACTATTTCTGGTACACTATACAATTCCCGAGAGGTCGACTTGGCTCTTATTTTTTTACAGAGTCATATGATGTAAGAATAATATTGAGAATGTTTTAGATGGCGATGTGTCAGTCAAGCTGGGCAGGTACCTGCGGTGAACGCGTGTGTCAACACGCTCTGTGCTATTCTGCCTTCAATGGTAAAGACAAGTGGCGCCTTATTTCGCGGGTGTTGTGGCGCGCGCTGACCAGCTTCATTCGTGTCATCGTCGGCGTCTAGGTCAACACGTATTTGGATAGGAATTTCATGGGTGTGGAGTATGAATGTGGCTGTCGCCACCTCATGTTTGCGGAAGCCGAGCAGGGACCTGTGTGCAGTTTGACAGCTGACAGGCGTGTGACTTCGCGGGGGACAGGGTGTGGTGGAGGGTGCTTGCGCGCATCTGTTGCATTATTTTGCGAGCGATCCTGTAGGCTGTGCCATGCATTATTTGGACAGTTTACGAGTACTGAGCGTGTTTGCATGAATGTGTACTGCATTATTTAGGAGCAGTTTGCTATTGTGTACTGAAATTAGAAGTTGTTTGCGCATCTGTGGGCTGTGAAACATGACCCCAGGCACATCTGGGTGGGTGGTTTGTGATAGTGTGATAAATATACTCCATGCCTAACTAAAATGTTCGAAAATAAATAGAGTGCAGTTAATCGTTACTCCCCCCAGCAGCCCAGAGCAGGCTGAGTCGTTTTGCCACCATTTTCCCTAACCATCTTGGTTTACATCACGAAAAGGACGACAGCATTCTCTGCTGATGCTACTGAGTACTAGACCTCGTGGAGAACACACTGTTTGCCACCATCAGGGATATCTCTATTTGCATCATCAGCTGGTGTCATGGAGGTATCCTCTGGTGGCAACGAAATGTACTAAGACAGTTGGGATCTGGAGCTCGTGGTAAACCCACTAGGTGGCGCCATCTTAGATTACGGTACTTGCGTCATCACCTGACGTCACTACAGCATCCTCTAGTAGCATGGATATGAGCTACGTCAGTTGGGCTATGGACTGAGTGGCGAATATACTTGGTGGTGCTGCTGCCTCTAATTCTTTAAATAAAGAGTGGTGTATGATTTCGACAGCTGATGATAAGCAAGCAGAGTCTTTTACATGGATTATTATTTTGAGAATTTATGAGTTGTTTGGCTCTCTCGACGTAAATGTATTGCATTATTTACTAGTGGTTCGCATGTCTGTAGGTTCTGCAATGCATTATTTTTTATGCATTTTAATTAGCAAGAGCGTGTAGGAGTAGTTTGCAGGTCTGTATGCTGTGGGAGATGTCAGAGTGTGTGCTCTGTGATAAATATCCTGCATCGCTAAATAAATTGCTCCAAAATAAATAAAGTACAATGCTTCCTTTCTCCTTCAGCCTACTGCAGGCTGAGTCCTTTTACCGCCCACCCATAGGAAGAGGTGACTGCCTCGTGACTTAGGTTAGTGATGGTTGTGAGCTTCATTTGCAACAATTTTCTTATGTTGGTAGCAAAAGCGCAAGTGTCAGAATTCAAACTTGGCGCCGGTTCCTAGGAGGAGGTGACGGTCGCGTGGCTGAGGTTAGTACAAGTGTCCTTTCTTTCACACATTTTTTTTAAGTAGAGTCACGTGACTATTGGTGCAGCATTCTAGGGATAGCGGTGGGGGTGAGGGGGGGGGGGGGGTGCTAGGTCATGAATGAACACTGCGCTGATAGTCGGAAAATGTGGAAATTCTCATTTGATCATTGGATATTAATTGTAAATTCAATTATTTAATACAATTAAAATTGAAGTGGAATTAAGTACTTAGGTAATTAATACGTTAGATGCGTGATGTGGGTGTTACTTTAGTTAGCGTATTTACAGAAGACTATGTCTGGCGCGTGTATGGACATGGCGGCCAAGGATGTGTGACATAAGCAGTCAGATGCCTGCAGCCGGTGGCGCAGCGCGTGTCCCGACCAGACGATCTTGTGTCATCACGTCACATCACAGTAGCGCCCTCTGGTGGGCACGATATGAACTAAGCCACTTGAGTTCAGGAGCTCGTGGTGGATACATCGGGCGCAGCCATCTTGAATGACGGTACTTGCGTCATCACCTGAGGTCGGGAGAGCACCCTCTGCTGGCACCGATATGAACTAAGCCAGTTACAGTGGAGAACACACCTGTCTGAAATTCGTTAAATAGTAAAGACAAATCTGTTTTTCCCACCATTTTCTTTGCTTATTAGAGATAACTCGGGTTTACCGCATTATCATTTTGGAATTTGAAAATGGCTCTGAGCACTATGGGACTTAACTTCTGAGGTCATCAGTCCCCTAGAACTTAGAACTACTTAAACCTAACTAACCTAAAGACATCACACACATCCATGCCCGAGGCAGGATTCGAACCTGTGACCGTAGCGGTCGCGCGGTTCCAGACTGTAGCGCCTAGAACCGCTCGGCCACCCCAGCTGGCTTGGAATTTGAACTTCGCGCCATTTTTATTGGGGAGGGAGTCAGGTTAGTGGAAGTAGGCCAAGTGTCCAATCTTACACCTCGTGGTGGATACACTGGGTGCAGCCATCTTGAGTAGCGGTACTTGCATCGTCAGCTGATATCACGTTGGTGCTCTCTGGTGGTGACGATATAAACTAAGACAATTGCAGTACAGACCCGGTTGCAAACAGACATGCTTGAAATTGGCTACATAATAAAGACAAGTCCTTTTCCCCACCATTTTGTTTGCTTAGTAGAGATAACTGGGGTGTGACGCATTATGATGTTGGAATTTGAAATTCGCGCCATTTTTCCGGGTGAGGGAGGCGTGGCACTTTCTTGCGAAAATTCAAACTTCCCTCCATTTTGCCTGGGGAGTGGGCGTGGTACTTTCCCGCCAAAATTCAAACTTCCCGCCAAAATCCTCCATCTTGGATGACGTCATCGCCGCCATCTTGGATAATGGTACTTTGGGGTACAACAGGTGTTGTCCAAATACTCACGTGAAAATTCTCAACCAAAATCAGAAAACTGAACTTGCATGAAATCACATAACAACTTTAAAATTTCAGCAACAGTGCTCTCGTCAAATGATGTCTGTGTTCCATGTGTCAAGAATAAAAATCATAACAAAAGAAAGACAGACAGTTATCACAGAATGATAAAACCATGGTTGCAAGTGGCGGCACAAGTTAACTGCTGTAGCCAGCTGAGACCGGCACATACGCAGCGCAAGAGGTATCAGACCAAGCGGCATTTGTGCGGACACTGCCAGGAGATGGAAAAGAGTATGAGCAGTGCCCTCTAGTAAGAAAACGGTAAACATATAAACATTTGCGTTAAGAGCAAAATTACATGGCTGTAGGTATACCCTAGTAACATATAGTCCCCATTTAAAAGGCAACATGAAACTTTGCAAAAATAGTAAATCAGCCATTTTACAGGTAGTTTTAAATTAAATAAAAAACTGACACTGACAGTTGGATAAGGGAAACCGACATTTCCGACGGTGCTGTGAGGAAAAATTCGAAAATCAGGCAATTCTAAGTAACGGTTCTAAACCTTTAAAGACGTTTTTATTACGCAACTGGAATTGTTCGTTAAGAATAAAACCGTCTTTAAGCGAGAAGTATTTGAAAATTTCTAATTCTTCAAGTATATTGAGTCCGATACCTTTTTTTCTCGGATTGTAGGATACTGACATCTTGCACTTCTTTGGGTTTATGCCCTGTGAGTAACAAGTGGTCGGCAAATGATGAATTTTGAATATTAGTGCCCTTTTTTCCTAGAATACGTTTTCTAAATCTTATAGATATAGGTCGCCCTGTTTGCTCTATGTAATAGGCCGGACAAGAGTCACAGCCGATTTTTTAAACTCCTGACTTTTGCAAATAAGACTTTGTTGAATCCAAATTGTGAATAAGATTATTTTTTAGAGAATTGTTGGTGGAAAAAGCCACTTTCCAATCATATTTGCTTTGTAGAAGACACTGTATTCTGTAAGAGACAGGCCCAGGAAATGGTATAGAAATAAAGTTTTTCTTACAGTTTCGGTCATTAATGGAAACACCCAAAGTGGTGATACTGTTCTTCGATTTATTATTAAATATGTTGCTTATTGTGTTGGGTTCGTAGCCGTTATTAATTGCAATAGTTGTGATCAAATTATTTCTGCTTCAAGAATTTCATTGGATAAGGGAATGCACAGCCGAATGACACAAGGCATTTTTTATGAGAGTGGGGGTTTGTTGAAGTAAAAGTTACTGTTTGATCGGTGCAAGTTTCCTTACGAAGATATTAAAGGAAATTTTGTCATCTACTATTGTCAGAGTAAGATCTAAGTAGTGTAACGCCACTTGAACAATGGTTTTATCATTCTGTGATAACTGTCTGTCTTTTTTTATTATAATTTTTATTCTTTACTCATGGAACACAAACATGTCATTTAAAGAGAGAATTGTTGCTGAAATTTTAAAATTGTTACGTCATTTCATGTAAGTAGGGATTCCTGATTTTGGTTGAGAATTTTCACATATGTATCTATTTTATTTATATTATCAATAACTTATATACACTCCCAGAAATGGAAAAAAGAACACATTGACACCGGTGTGTCAGACCCACCATACTTGCTCCGGACACTGCGAGAGGGCTGTACAAGCAATGATCACACGCACGGCACAGCGGACACACCAGGAACCGCGGTGTTGGCCGTCGAATGGCGCTAGCTGCGCAGCATTTGTGCACCGCCGCCGTCAGTGTCAGCCAGTTTGCCGTGGCATACGGAGATCCATCGCAGTCTTTAACACTGGTAGCATGCCGCGACAGCGTGGACGTGAACCGTATGTGCAGTTGACGGACTTTGAGCGAGGGCGTATAGTGGGCATGCGGGAGGCCGGGTGGACGTACCGCCGAATTGCTCAACACGTGGGGCGTGAGGTCTCCACAGTACATCGATGTTGTCGCCAGTGGTCGGCGGAAGGTGCACGTGCCCGTCGACCTGGGACCGGACCGCAGCGACGCACGGATGCACGCCAAGACCGTAGGATCCTACGCGGTGCCGTAGGGGACCGCACCGCCACTTCCCAGCAAATTAGGGACACTGTTGCTCCTGGGGTATCGGCGAGGACCATTCGCAACCGTCTCCATGAAGCTGGGCTACGGTCCCGCACACCGTTAGGCCGTCTTCCGCTCACGCCCCAACATCGTGCAGCCCACCTCCAGTCGTGTCGCGACAGGCGTGAATGGAGGGACGAATGGAGACGTGTCGTCTTCAGCGATGAGAGTCGCTTCTGCCTTGGTGCCAATGATGGTCGTATGCGTGTTTGGCGCCGTGCAGGTGAGCGCCACAATCAGGACTGCATACGACCGTGGCACACAGGGCCAACACCCGGCATCATGGTGTGGGGAGCGATCTCCTACACTGGCCGTACACCACTGGCGATCGTCGAGGGGACACTGAATAGTGCACGGTACATCCAAACCGTCATCGAACCCATCGTTCTACCATTCCTAGACCGGCAAGGGAACTTGCTGTTCCAACAGGACAATGCACGTCCGCATGTATCCCGTGCCACCCAACGTGCTCTAGAAGGTGTAAGTCAACTACCCTGGCCAGCAAGATCTCCGGATCTGTCCCACATTGAGCATGTTTGGGACTGGATGAAGCGTCGTCTCACGCGGTCTGCACGTCCAGCACGAACGCTGGTCCAACTGAGGCGCCAGGTGGAAATGGCATGGCAAGCCGTTCCACAGGACTACATCCAGCATCTCTACGATCGTCTCCATGGGAGAATAGCAGCCTGCATTGCTGCGAAAGGTGGATATACACTGTACTAGTGCCGACATTGTGCATGCTCTGTTGCCTGTGTCTATGTGCCTGTGGTTCTGTCAGTGTGATCATGTGATGTATCTGACCCCAGGAATGTGTCAATAAAGTTTCCCCTTCCTGGGACAATGAATTCACGGTGTTCTTATTTCAATTTCCAGGAGTGTATTTTGCTAGGTAACTTTTAGCATTCCGATGAAGATAGTCTTAGAACTATCGAAACCTGGTTAATGTGTTTTTTTTTTTTTAATTGTGCAACTGGTTGGTTGATTATTACATTTTATGTAATTGCATACATGGTTGCTGAGCTCACAGCCACAAAATGTTTAAAATATCGAAAGGATGTTGTTTCCATTTCGAAAGCTGTTTAGAGCTCTCACTGTTCCTGCGCGCTCTTGTTTAGTAGTATTACGGTACACATCGTTAGAGCATCCTATTAAAATAAGAACATCAGTTTCCGTTAGTGGCTTGAATATTTTCTTGAAGTTCTTTACTATCTCATACACATGTGCACCTGGTTTTAGGAGAAATTTCTCATTAAAGTTAATTTCACTTTGTTTTCTCAAAGTATTTCCCCCTTGATTATCAGCTGATACAAATAACTATTTCTTTTTATCACCTGTGTCACTACACTTATTGTTATCACATGTAAATTTACTGTCCTTGTTATTCAGTTTTGTACATTTTCCTTGCACTTCTGGAAATTTCATGCAAAGATTCCTAGCATTTGCAGAACCACTTGGATTTCCCAACGCTTGAATTTCCGTTTAGCCGTATTTCTCGTCTATAATCGTTTCAAAACTGTATCTAGTAGGCCCAGACAGTATAAAAATTTGGTTTCGTTTAACACTTGAAGTTATTTCGGGCACAGTGAAGTAGATTTTATTTTCATACCTTGACTAGTATTTATCACAGTGAGGGATTTAAAGACTGATTCAAAGGTCCGCAAAAACCTCTCAGCTGTCACATGTTGCTGCTTAAAAGAATCAGGAGAAAATTCTTCCATTCCAGAATAACAATTTGTAACGGCAGTTCCTTGAATTAGTTGGTTAGTTTCATGTTCCTTAGAACATATGCACAATAAATCGTAGTGACATGGAAAGGGTATAAAGCGAAAGGCTATATACAATTTATACAGAAACTAGATGCCAGTTATAAGAATCGAGGGGCATGAAAGGGAAGCAATGGTTGAGAAGGGAGTGAGACAGGGTTGTAGCCTATCCAGGACGTTACTTAATCTGTACATTGAGCAAGCAGTAAAGGAAACCAAAGAAAAAACTGGTGTAGGCATTAAAGGTCAGGGAGAATAAATAAAAACTTTCAGGTTTGCCCATGACATTGTAATTCTGTCGAAGTAAGCAAAGAACTTGAAAGGGCAGTTAAACAGAATGAATAGTGTCTTGAAAGGGGGACATAAGATAAATGAAATGACGTGTGGCTAGGGCCTCCCGTCGGGTAGACCGGTCGGCTGATGCAAGTCTTTTGAGTCGACGCCACTTCGGCGACTTGCGCTTCGAGGACATGAGATGAACATCAGCAAAAGCAAGACAGGGATAGTGAAATGGAGTTGAATTAAATCAGGTGATGCTGAGGAGATTAGCTTAATAAATGAGACACTTAAAGTAATAGACCAGTTTTACGACTTCAGCAGCAAAATAACTGATGATGATTGAAGTAGCTGAGCCGAGAGCGCTGATGCGCTGCTTCATGGACTCGGGTAGGCGCGCCGGCCCCGGATCGAATCCACCCAGCGGATTGAAGACGGTGTGCCAGCTAGTCTGGATGGGGCTTTTAGACGGTTTTCCACATCCCACTATGTGAATACCAGGCTGGTCCTCACATTCCGCCCCAGTTACACGACTCGCAGACATTTGAAACACGTTAGCACTATTTCATGATTTACATTGGACGCAGACAGCTGGAGTACATTGATTCTGTTCTGGGGGAAACGGGGTGGTGGCAGGAAGGACATCTGGCCACACCTTCAAATTAACCATGCCAAATCCGATGGTAACCATACCGACCCTGCGAAAACTGCGGGACAAAGGCGCAAGCAAAAGAAAGAAAAGAAAGTCTGAAGTAGAGAGGATATAAAATGTAGACTGGCAATAGCAAGAAACTCATGTCTGAGTAAACAGTTTAGACAAGAAGAGAATAGAAGCTTTAGAAATGTGGTGCTACAGAAGAATGTTGATGATTAGATGGGTCGATCACGTAACTAATGAGGAGATACTGAATAGAATTTGGGAGACAAGAAATTTGTAGTACAACTTGCCCAAGAGGAGGGATCACTTCATAGGCCACATTGTGAGGCATGAAGGAATCACCAATTTAGTATTAGAAGGAAGTGTGGGGGTTAAAAATCGTAGAGGGAGACAAGAGAATAATACAGTAAGCAGATGCAGAAGAATCTAGGTTGCAGTAATTATTTGGAGATGAAGAGGCTTGTACAGGATAGAGAAGCATGGACAGCTGCATCAAACCAGTCTTCGGACTGAATCCCACAACAACAACAATAACAACAACAACAACAACATGGTTATACACTGACTTTTTTAAAACACACAGATGTGAATTAGTAATTCGAAGCCACCACTTTTACACATTAGAATAATAGAAATTCTTTTATGGAATGGAAGGAACTGTCAAGGCGAAATTTTTTCTGTTTGTTTTCAGATTTTACTCTGCTATATGTCAGACATTTTCCATTACTGGGTAAGTGAACAAAAAAGTTTGGTTGCAGCATTGTGCATCTCATTTTTAGCTAAGGGCAGTTTTTGGGGTAATGAATGCAATTTTTTCTTCTGGTTTTCTAGTTATGTGTATTATTATTCCTTGTAAACTGCAGTGCATTATCTACGACAAACTACATTAGGGAATAAATATAATGTGAAGTAGCTGTCACAGTGCCTAGCTTGGCTACCTCTTCAAGCAGATATCAACAAGATGATCATGGGAGAGCACTACATATTCATCTTATAACATATTTTTGAGAAATGGAGATTTTTTCCCTTAAAGATTAGTTACACCAGAACATTCCTCCATATGACTTTATTGAATAAAATATGCAAAATATATCGGCTTAACGGTATATCTCTCCCCAAGTTTTGCAATGTATCAAAGTGCAAATGTCGCTGAACTAAGTTGTTTTAGGAATTCCAAAATATGTTTTTGACAATATTATAAAAGGGGAGATTGCTTATCACCACATAGCGGAGACGTTGAGTCGCAAACAGGCACAACAGAAAGACCACTAAACACTTAAGATTTCAGCCAGAAGGCCCTCTCCTGTAATAGACAACATACATACACACATTCCCATAAACGCAGCTCATGCACACATGACCATAGTCTCTGGCTGCCAGTTTAAATTCTCATCAATATGGACACCTAAGAATTTTGAAGTTTCAACTCTGTTTGTTATTTCCTCACCATGTGCTACACATATCATTGGTACAATACCTTTAGATGTACAGAACTGAAAAAGTTGTATCTTTTTGTAACTGAGAGTGAGACCACATGCAGAAAAGAAACCGATAATACTCTTAAAAATATTGTTTACCACTTATTCTGTTGGTATATGTATGCTTGGATTTATTGCAATACTTGTGTTAGCCACAAAAAGAACTAATTCTACGTTTTGTATATTAGATGCAAGATTTAGATTAAAGTTCAGTCTTGATCACGTCTGTTTTAATGGGTAACCGGTTTCGGTTTTTTCTATAAAACCATCATCAGACCCATTGGCTCCCTTGGGTTGGTAGGTGGAGCTCTCTTTGCTGCTGTGCAGTCAACTGATCAGTTGACTGCACAGCAGCAAAGAGAGCTCCACCTACCAACCCAAGGGAGCCAATGGGTCTGATGATGGTTTTATAGAAAAAACCGAAACCGGTTACCCATTAAAACAGACGTGATCAAGACTGAACTTTAATCTAAATATAACAATTGATCACTGTATTCCAAAAATGTTTACCAAAGATGCAAGATTGTTTGCATATAAGAGGAACAATAATGGACCTAAGACTGAGTCTTGGGGAGCCCCCATACACGATTTCTCCCCAGTCAGAAGTATATCCCCTGACTATGTTGGCAGAATTACTAAGCACAACTTTCTTCATTCTTTTGGTTAGATGTGGCTTATCCATTGATTGATTATACCATCCATGGAAATGCACAAAACCTCAGTTTATTTAGGAGAATATTGTGATTCACAGAATCAAATGCCTTAGACAGGTCACAGAAAATAGTCAAATGACTATAAAAGGGTGCCCTTTGTAGTGTCACTGGAGACAACATGTTGCATTTCTCACTACAGGACTACCCCTCTTATCTCCAACATAAGTAAATAAAATTTTTAAACTTTTTCAATGAGTCTTGTTTAAATGGCTCTGATCACTATGGCTCTGAGCACTATGGGACTCAACTTCTGAAATCATCAGTCCCCTAAAACTCAGAACTACTTAAACCTAACTAACCTAAGGACATCACACACATCCATGCCCGAGGCAGGATTCGAACCTGCGACCGTAGCGGTCGAGCGGTTCCAGACTGTAGCGCCTAGAACCGCTCGGCTAATGGGTCTTGTCAACTTGAGTGAAAGAATGAAATAAATATCACAATAGATTTATTCATAAAACACGTAAAATATGGCGTTTGGGTCAACATAGCGTCTCGATTACACACTATCCCTTATTTATAAAGTACAATGATAAAATTGGCATTTCGTAAAGTTGAACCAAGGGTAGTGACTCGATTTTAATTGCAATTTTGAAAGGATAACGCTTCCTGTCTGTGATCAATACCATTGGCAGTGACTGTGTACTGAACTCGGAAACAAACTGCAATAATACACCTGGATCGGACAAGAACTGCTGCTTCTGTGGGCGAGCAGTAAAATAAGAGGATCTGCTCTCAAGATTCCTACTGCTGGTGCTGCACAATGCTCACCATACGTGTAGAAAACTTGAGATACGATATGTACCGTGCCTCAGCGTCGGTCCTCGGAGCGAAACCTAATATTTCCGCACTTTCCGCGGGTCCCGAAGGAATGTTATATCGTCTCCACTCTTGCGCAGCCCACGACCGGATGGCCTCTTCCACACACTATCTCCCAGGCAGCGGGAAGCACCACATGGGGTTTTCACCAACAAACTAAAATCGTCAATCGAATGCTCAGAAAACACTTTACAGTCTCCCTCCACTACATGGGAAACAACTGTTCCTCCGATCCTAATGCATCGACAGGCGTCCACTGTGATGATTTCTTGCTTCGCGAACTGTGGACCAATCAACACACTGTTAGTTTTCACCCACGGGAAATCGCGTGGACCAGAGCGCCTACGTAACTTCCGGCCACCGACAGTGTTTCCAAGAAATGTTTTGGCCAACAAGCAGATACCGATCTTAGTGGAAACTGGAAATAATATTAGGCACCCTGCTGAAACGTGGACTGCGTCTCGCTTCGCCCAGGAACAACTGCTGCTTTCAAATTCCTACACAGTTACTGTGAGTGAAGTTGTGCATTTCACCTCTGGCTGTAGAGACAATACATCTGAGCCCCTGCTGCTGTCTTTCACGTGCCCTTAGCGCTAGGATTTCACCCGGAACAAGTCCCGCCCATTCACCCCCCTCCACGCCTATCCATAGTGTAAGGCCCTCCCCTAAACGGCCGCCAGTTCCGCAAACTGGAAGCTACAACAAAGTTGTTATCGTCGCAGTCCAACACGTGTTATACTGTGATGAAATTCAGTAACGATAAGAAATTTAAGCTTTTCTGGATAGTAATGTGATATGAATCTGCATTATTAAAGAAATAAAAATATTTATAGAGAATTGAAAGCATCGCCAGCAATAGAAAACAAAAAATAACGTGATGTAATTTAAGGGCAATAAGGAGAAATTTTCATTAACTAATTCACTTACTATAATACGTTTATTTGAGGGAAACAGCAGAGCAAACATACAATGCGAAAACAATTGTCTTGAATCTGTCATGTCGGCAGTAAAGCCATGGATGCACTCTAATAACTCTATTGTCTAAAATCACCGTTATATAGAAATAAGTGAAGGTTGTTTTGTTTATGTAGGCCCTCATAGTAGCTCACGAAAATTAAAGAATGTCATAAAGTAGAAATGCCTAATGAAAGCAGTAAGATATTTGCATGTATGACATATTTCGTTAGTATTTGCATGTGTAATGGGTGAATTTTAACTTGTAAATTCTTCCAATACCATACCTGCGCATTATAAACGAGGTTACAAAGAATTGTAGCTGTTTCTGTGTGATTAGTGACCTACATGCTGTTGCAAACGTCTCAGGAAAATAATGTGTCGTTATTCTTTGTCCTGTCTGCTTTTAACCAAAAGATTTATTAATTTCGTAAATGTCATTCAAAGCATTTTAAAAAAATAATAATGTGATGTTTATGTTTGTCACAGAGCAGTTATGGAGGAAATATATGCTGCGGTGTTTCATGGCTGTAAAACGTCCTTCATGCTGTGCTAGTTCTTCTTTCACCCCTAAAATTTTTCAGCAAAACTATTCAGTGAATACCACGCGAAATACGCTTGGATCGATCGAGCAACAACAAAGTAATTTTGATGCCCTCAGGAAGTATAGTGAAGTTTGGTGCTTGTTTCACATATACTGTCTGAGTTCTGAAACTTAAGTGACAAGTATACTGTGGTTCCTCTTTCTCCAAACAAATTATTCTTTGAGGGTAGGTTTATCCTGTTTTAGCTTTGGGTGCTTTTCCTCACATAGAAGTATGTTTCTTCATAGGCTATTCATCTGGATACTGAGTTCTCGTATTTAAAGAATTCAGTGCTACATTGTTTTCTGTTATGTTTGCTGTGGAAGTACCTGGCACAGCTGAGGCCATTGTGCACGTTTCTTGTAATGTGTCTTTTAACTACCTGGGAAAATTTAAGACCTAGCAAGATATTAATGTAACATTCACTCCAAGTGCAGCCGAACGCGGTAAGCCACGTGGGTCAACTGAAACGATGCCCAGGCGCCGAACAAAGACCGGGAAACTGAGGTTGAGTGGGCGGGACCTGTTCCGGGTGAAATCCTAGCGCTAACGATTCCTCTGTCTTTCGACTTCTGTGTGTCCAGTGACTCCCAGTAGTTCGGGTTGCATTGTCTTGTGACGGCCACTGCCATGTCAAAGCGCTGGGCAGCTGCCCTTTGCATTCCTGCAGCTCGTTCTTCTCAGAACTCGCACTACTCAGTCTCGCCTGCCGCAGCAGTGGCTGTCCGATGGAAAACGAGCACTCTTCTCCTCCGCCTCAAGTGACTGCAAGCATTTACCTACGACTGATTTCAGCATTACAACCTATGTCAGTCCTCTCTAACAATTTAAATGATCATTAGAATGTTAGCAAATAATGTTGAAAAAAAGTGGGTCGAAAGGACCTACCGTCTTCCACAACCCCCACTCGCAATAATGTCTTTTTGAGGGACTTGTTCCACTTAAAGAGGATAGGCATGTACAAGAAAAGTTTTTGTAATTAACGATTGACTGCATGTCAATCACTTGATTCAAATAACTAGGAAAGGGGAAAACTTTACCAGCCATACAAAGATGAAGGTTCAAATGGCTCTGAGCACTATGGGACTTAGCTTCTGAGGTAATCAGTCCCCTAGAACTTAGAACTACTTAAACCTAACTAACCGAAGAACATCACACACATCCATGCCCGAGGCAGGATTCGAACCTGCGACCGCAGCGGTCGCGCGGTTCCAGACTGAAGGGCCTAGAACCGCTCGGCCACTCCGGTCAGCAAAGATGAAGGAAATACGGGGCTGAAGACCATGCCGGATGTTGCTATTACCTGATATGACCATATGCTCTCTGCAAGCATCATAGTCACACAGATAGGCAATTAAAATAACTAGAATTCAAATGAAACTTATTCAGCTATAAAATGCTAACTTATTTACCTAGGCCCAGAGAAGAAATATGCAAAACAATTATTAAATTATTAAAGAAATACTGTACCTCCACAAAACTATGGTCTCCCTGATCAGTTCCAAGAAACAGTGTTTTTAATTGACTCCTCACACTCATGACAGCTGCAATACTGATGATATAAGTGATGCACGACATGTGTACATAATGCTTCAAGTGTATAACTGAGTTAGTACCTAATCAGAGTTATAGTGTCTAAACAGAAAGTTAAATATGAAAGTTGCAAATACACCTGAACAAAAAGTTTGTGATAACTGTGTCACGGTAAATGATATTATACAGACAGAAACGTATTAACTCCATAATCATAAACTAAATGAATGGCATGGAGCCAAAATTTACAAATTATATACATGCAAAAACAACAGACAATGAATGTATGACTTCATTGGAGACATAATCAACAAAATTAATTCACAGTGAATATGTGTTAAGTGTGGTCATCAAGTGCTAGCAGAACAAGATATTACAGAAAATATATACATTGTCGCATATGAATGTTCAGCAGTTTGGTCGAAAGCTGTATGATGGCATTTGAGCAAGGTGAAAAATTACAAACTTATAGACACTTAATCATAGCACTGAAAGTGTTACACGACTTCACAATGACTCTTTATTGCACTGCACACAACACTATCACTTTACAATGAGTGGTGAATCACGGCATTAGTTGGGTGAGTATACTGTTCAGGGCTCAGTGGCCAGTGGTGGGGAACTCTGTGTCTCTCGGTGTGGGACAGCTGTAGTCAGCACTGTGTAAGTAGGCTGTCTATGTTTTCTTATTGGCAACGTTACGTAGCGCTCTGTATGAAAATCACTGGCTGTGCTGTGTGCAGTCTGTGGCTGGTTTGCATTGTTGTTGGCTATTGTAGTGTTGGGCAGCTGGATGTTAACAGCGCGTAGCGTTGCGCAGTTGGATGTGAGCCGCCAGCAGTGGTGGATGTGGGGAGAGAGATGGCGGAGTTTTGAAATTTGTAAGACTGGATGTCATTAACTGCTATATATATTATGACTATTAAGGTAAATACATTGTTTGTTCTCTATCAAAATCTTTCATTTGCTAACTATGCCTATCAGTAGTTAGTGCCTTCAGTAGTTTGAATCTTTTATTTAGCTGGCAGTAGTGGCGCTCGCTGTATTGCAGTAGTTCGAGTAACGAAGATTTTTGGTGAGGTAAGTGATTTGTGAAAGGTATAGGTTAATGTTAGTCAGGGCCATTCGTTTGTAGAGATTTTTGAAAGTCAGATTGCGTTGCGTTAAAAAATATTGTGTGTCAGTTTAAGCACAGTCTTGTAAAATTTTTCAAAGGGGACGTTTCAACTGTACATCCTTCCCTCCTGTCAAAGGCAGCATGAGATAGAATAGTAGACACTCAAGGCCATGGCGGTTCAGAATGATGGTTTGGCAGTCAAGACAGCTTATGCTGACAGTCGTAGTGGCTCCACCAAATTGTTCTCTGGCACGACTTATCTATTGTGTATCTCCTGCAGTTGATCTTCTTGGTTCTGAGTGGCTCACAAGATTGATACTGAATTAGATGTGGCTCTATGGTGACCTCGAGAAAGAAAGGAAGGAGTAGGGCAACAGGCGCATTGTCGCTATCCAAGATGCCAGTTGATAAGAATTGGTCCTAACCTGTTTCGTTTTCACTGCTGATAGGAGTTGGCTGTTCTCACTAGGAGAAAAAATAAGTGTATGCGTGTTGCCTTTAATCTCATGGCACAAAGTTGCCTTTGGTTACAGCCTGACCGAAGGTAAAGAGTGTCAGGAAATCAACCATCAAGAAGGAGAGATATTGCTGTTGTGGCCACAGAGCATAGAAGTATATAGAGTGGCCTTTGAGTCGTGTGAGGTGTGTCAAACTTCCCCCTCCATCTGGTTGCCCACAACCATTGAGATGCTGGTCGCTCAGCGCAAAATTTATTGCACGGTACAGGTGGAATGAAATTTCATGTGATCCGATTTGTCTTTAAAAAATTGTCTTACGTAAATGAAACACAGCTACATCCGTTTCTGTAGTTAGTTTCTCAGTAAAACATTTAGTTTTTGCTTTAAAAAATAAAACCCACTGTTTTGGGACTCATGCACGTTCTCCGTTATGCAGACTCTCTCATTCATTTTGAGGAAACTATTGGGTAAAAAAACATTATTTTTCTGCATCCTATAGCCACACATTGCAAATTCATAATGAACTCGTTTTCTTTCCGTAATGGCCCATAGTTATTGTGATACTTCGAAGTAAAGTACAATGCCGCGCATATTTTGAAAAGTTTGCAGTGAAAAGTGTATTCGCTGGCCAATGCACGATTGGTGCGTTTTATGACATAGGTTGCTACATACGAAATGTAGCTAACATATCGAAATTGTTCTTAACGATGGAAGGAGGTCATGTCTGTTTCCATTCTCGAGAAAATAAGTGAGATGCATTAGAAATTCTCTGCGACGGGATTGGCACCAGATGCACGGCTATTGCCGCTTGTTATGGGCTACCTGCGAAGTGCAAAGCTGCCTTATGATTCTCTTCCTCGTGCTGTGCCTATACAAACCGAAACTGGAATTGAAAGAAAAACTTAGTGACAAGAAAAGACACCAGGAGTCATCAGCTCATGACACTAATTGTATGTTTCTTAAGTCTATGCTGCCTGGTTTCACGAAACAATGTTACCTAGTGTATTGAACTTATTATTTCATTTATTATAACCTATTCACATTAAAATTGCCGTTTTAGTTGAGCGCGCTGGTACTGTTGATATGTTCTGCTATTGGTTGTTTCGAGTAATGCACAAGCGATATAACTGGGCTCAGTCAAAATGTTAACGTGGTCCTTGAACTGTACTCTCTATAAGTGCAGCAAATAAAGCAAACGTACATTGTGTTAACCCACATCCACACAAAAACAACCGAAATGAACATCAGGAAAATAACACTTGTTTTACAGTCGCACAATGTAGCTGTGCATGTGGGAGACAACGGTACTTTCGGTTGTAACATATTCTAGAAGAAAGCATAGGAATTGACAAAAGTAAAATGAAACTTGTATTGCTGTTTAATAACTGAGGCGAACATGTAATATAATATTAATACACTCTTCTAGAGAGAAAGGTACAAAACTGAAATAAAACTGTTGTTTTATGATCTAATAACTGGAGCAGGGGTTCAGAAGAAAGTTGTAGATTTAGTCACATCTTTCTCGTTTTCCTTCGTTGTTCTAACAAAGTGTGCAGACCATGCTACAATGACTCCCTCTCAACCAGTGATATCCTATTTTTACATTTCTTAAAAAGAAACAAACATTTCCATTTTGCTTCTGGACAGGACGGAACTACGTTATTTATCAATACTTTTCCATAAGAAAAAATGTGTGTGAAATCTTATGGGACTTAACTGCTAAGGTCATCAGTCCCAAAGCTTACACACTACTTAACCTAAATTATCCTAAGGAAAAACACAAACACCCATGCCCGAGGGAGGACTCGAACCTTCGCCTGGACCAGCCGCACAGTCCATGACTGCAGCGCTTCAGACCGCTCGGCTAATCCCGCGCGGCTTTTCCATAAGAGCATACTTTACGATAACGTATATTTGTGCGATGATTATCCATTCCGGCAGACGCTGAAGATACACAGAAGCAGTAATGCACTATGACGGTAACCTGTCTGTACAGAGCCGAAGCACGTGTGTCAGTCGTGTGCTGTAGAGTATTGTTGGACGCCTTTGGTCCTATATGTACGAAAACGAAGTTTAGTTCCGCATTCTGCCGTCGTCAGTAACTTAAAAACTGACAATCGAAGCAAATCCGATAAAAAGACGAGATGAGGTTGTGAGGAAACAGACACAGGGAAAACAGCAGCGCAACTGTAGCTGCGCTAGGCACGTTAGGTACCTAAGGAGGGGCGGACCTGGCATACGCCTTCCGGTCCTTCACCACGGGAAAGCCCACTCGACTTACTTCTATGCTCTGCGGTTGTGGGTCATGGTAGACGGTCTGCCTAGGAGGTTTTAAGACTTCCGGGAATCCTCCAGGCACAGTGGCCCAAAGGAAAGCGCTTTGTGGCTTCACTGTCCCCCGGCGCCACGCTCTCTACATCCCTCTTCCTTCGCTGCGTCTGCCCAGGAACACGACGCCGTAAGCCTCAGATGCCCCGCTGCGTCAGGCGCCCCGACATTCGCCCGGAATGCCAGTGAGCTGTCCGCACCGTCTGAGTCACGGCCAGTCCTCGCTGCTCGATGCCGAGTCGCCCGCACAGTCGCAACACGCCAGTTGTGCGTCGTGTGTGTGCGTGCCGCACCTCATGCATGCCGTCAGTAATTGACTAGCCACAAACTATTTACAACCATAATTTACAAATATTAAAATATACTAACGGTGGAAAAACACAAAAGTGATATCTGCAATAACAAATAATGACATAAATCTTACTCTAGCTCATCTACTACTTGCATTATATATACAAGGTGGACCGTTTTAATCAGTAATGGGAAATAAATCGTGATCGAGGTAAGATACAGCAAAATGTTTTAGATAAAAGTTGTAGGCGGCCGAGAGGGTCACTCATTGCTACTAATGTCTGTGAGCTAGAATGTGTGATTTTCAAGGTGACTGGAGGTTAAAGAGATTTTCTTCAATGGAAGCCCTAGTATTTGATTTATGATTTTAAAAAGGTGGCAAACTCTACTTATAAAAAGATACATTATTCAAGGACATGGAAAGGCTCAATCAAGGTCAAATTAGCAAATATGTTTTTAGTTCTACTAGGGATTAACTCAGAATAGAGGAGAGATACAGCAAAATACAATGTTGGATTCAGATTGTAAAGGGGATAAGTATCACGTATCATTACCAATAACCACGATTTTAAAGGTAATTATCGAAGATAATTCGAA